>NW_012101523.1:327444-328235 GCF_000951045.1 Mandrillus leucophaeus | reverse complement strand
TGAAGAAAGAACAGGAAACTGTCTTGGGACCAACAATTAGAGACCTACTACATCAAGTGAAGGGGCAGGTGCACTGAGAGAGCCCTGCTTCTGAGCCCCGGGGGATAGGGCCTGCCTAAGACTGAAGCTGGACAGGGACAACAGAGAAACCACCACACACTCACCTTCCATTTCCCAAACACAAGATTCTAAATGTGTATGCCCTTAACACTTGAGCTTCAAATACTCAAAGCAAAAACTTACAGTACTAACATAAGAAATGTAAAAATATGCATTTGTAGTTGGAGACTTCACTGTCTTTAAGTAATCTATTAGAACATAGGAAAGGATAAGGATATAAAGACCTGAACAACACTATCAACAATGTTGTCCAAATTGACATTTGTAAAGCACTTCTGCCAATGATAACAGAATACACATTCTTTTCAAGTGCACATGAAACGTTCATTCAGATAAACTATATTTGGAGTCATAAAACAAACCTTAACAAATATAAAAGAATTGAAATCATGCAATGTGTGTTTTTGATCATGACAGAATTGAATTAGACATCAATAATAGAAAAAAAGTGGAAAATCACCAAATATTTGGAAATTAAACAGCAAATTTCTAAATAACAAATGGTTTTAAGCAAAAGTAAAAGAAATTAGAAAATATTTTGAATTTAATGAAAATGAAAATATAGTATATCAAAATCTGAGAGATGCATCTAAAGCAATGCTTTGAGGAAAATTTATAGCATTTAAGGTTCATATTAGAAAAGAAAGTCTTAATAGCCTTAACCTTTATTG
>NW_012101523.1:312780-327394 GCF_000951045.1 Mandrillus leucophaeus | reverse complement strand
TAGTGGTAGATTACATGTAGTCACACACCACACACACACGCACACATGCACACACATGCACACATAAAGGTTGCTGTGAGGAGATGGATATGTTTTTCACTTTAGTAATCATTTTACTGTGTGTGTATATATAAAACACCATGTAAATTTTAAATACAATTTTCATTTAAAAATAAAATATGGACTATATAAAAAGAAACTTTATAATTGAGAATATAGAAAAACAATAGCATGAAAAATGAAATTGCCATACTATAAATAAATATGAGATATCATCAGGGGAAGACATAATTCACTGGAAAATTAGTGGAAAAAGCAGCATTTCAAGGATTTATACTTGGTAAGTTATCACTTCAGGCCAGGCTGGGAATGCATCAGAGATTATAAGTATTGATATATAGAAAGAGGAGGGATATTCTAAAAACTGGTATGAAATGAGTAAAAAATCATAGAACCAGAAAAATAAAACAGTTATTCAGTAGACATGGTGAGGAACAGAAGTTTTCAGGGTTGAGAGATTGGGGTATAATTCTATAAAGGTAGATTGAGATCAGTTTGGGAAGAACCTTGATTGCCAGACTCAGGGGCTTGACATAAGTATAGATTTTAAAAAATCTTCTTTTAAGGGCACCAGACAGCTATAGAAGCAAAAAACTAAAATTTCAGAGAGATAGGAGCCCTTCCTCAGTGAGTTGATATGGCCAGCCATTTACTTCTCCGGGAACAATTGTCAAGTCTAGGCCTATGCTGAGGATTGAGCTTGGCATAAGCAGAGAAACTCTAGTAGGGGAAAGAGAAAGCAGTGGAACACTTGAATGTGGGCTGGTAGGACTAATTGAAATCTAGAAGAGCCCCAGATACATGGCTGGTTTTCAATGTGAGACATTCATTGAATGTTTGTAGGGGAGGGGGTATGGTGTGCTGAGAGGCTGGACCAGAAAAATCCCACAGGAATATCCCACAGTCTTATTTGGGAGTAAATTCTTAGGAGAGAGTTCCACTAGGATGAGGTCCTTACTACAGACACACCTCAATCTTGTTCTTGAGACATTTGAAACTAGAGTAAACTATGTCTAACTAAAGATGCCATTGGGCACTGATCTAGCTCAGAGTCTGGTAAGAATGAGGTGATCTGCCCTGTATTCTAACATAGGAAAGAGCAAATTGTCTCCTGTTGAAATAACATTGATTTTAGTTTTTATGATTCTCTTATACACAACATCCAGCATATAGTAAAATGTTATGAGGCCTATGAAGAACCAGGAAATATTTGAAGAGCTAATGGTCAAGACTTTTCCAAAACTGATGAAAGAATCAGCCCACAGATTCAAGAAGCTCAGCAACCTCCAAAACAAACACATAGGAAGCCACCCTAGACAACTGTTGTCAAACTTGGGAAAACCAAGTAAAGATAAAGTTTTAAAAGTAGCAAGTGAAAAACTATACATTATCTACAAAAAGAAAAAGTTATATCTGACTTTTAAACAGAATGATATGTGACTTTTCAACAGAAACTATGGAAGTTAAATGATAATGAAATGACACTTTAAAAGTGCTAAAGGTGCAAGAAAGATCTAGAATTTTGAAGCCAGAAAATCTGAGAATTGTGTATCTAGTAAAAATAGCCTTGAAAAATTAAAGCAAAGTAAAAATGTTTTCAGACAAAAAAAGAAAAAGTGAGATACCTACTACAAAAAGTATTGAAATTGTTCGGTTAAAAGGAAACTTATTCCAGATAGAAGCATGAAATGCAGGAAGGAATGAAGCACACAGAAAGGGTAAATAATGTGGGTAAATATAAAAGAATTTGACAACTTAAAGTCAAAATTACTATATTATGCTTTTACACAAATTTAAAAGTAAAATATGTTAGAACAGTAGTACAAAAGGCAAGAGGAGTTAAATAGAATTAAATTGCTTACAGGTTATTCCATTCTAGAAGTGGTAAAAATATCCATTTAAGTTTGAGCCAGAAAAATCTCATAACAAGTCAAAAATTCATTTTTATTTTTAAAACATAGAAAGATAAAATTCTAATAGTAAAGTGGAATAATAAAAATTCCATTTATTAATACAAAAGAAGGCAGGAAATAAGGGGCATGGGAACAAAGAAGGGAAAAATCAAAAGCAAATAGCAATACAGTCAACTTAAGCCCAGCTGGATCGTTATATTAAGTGTAAATGAACAAAATATTGTGATTAAAATTCAAAGATTTATTTTTCACACATTAAAAAGATATATTCTTAAAAATATGCCAGTAATTTACAACTTACATAAAATTGATAAATTTTTTGAAAAATGCAATTCACCAAAAGTAACCCAAGAAGAAATAAAAAGTAAAAATAACCCTATATCTATAAAGGAAATTGAATTTGTAGAATTGAAGATGTAATTTTAAACCTCACCATACAGAAATCCAGCATTTCAGATTCTGTGTAGGATGCAGAAAGTCGGAAAGATTATGACCACAACATAACAATAAGAAAAAGCCAGATAATCTACAAAATCATAAATGTGTATGAATCCTTTAGAAAGCTGAGATCACAGGCTAACCAATTAGCCTGACATTAAGGAAAAACAACTTCCACCCAGTTGAGACAGGAGGCAAGCACTGTTTCACCCAAAGCAGGGCATGGAATGAGACTAGCTGTTACACAAGTGGATAAAATAATTCATTTACATCTTTAACTAATTGCTAAAGACTTGAGTGTGAGCTACTGTGAGAGTATAGAAGCTCTGAGAACGTCAGACGCTAAAGGGGGAGTTCAAAACCACTCAAAGACACTTCCCTATGGATGTTCACTGTGTGATCATCAGAAAGATTGGGAAAGAGGTTGGAGACCACAGAAAGTTTACTTCGTAGTGCAGGCATGGAGAGAATAATTGTTGTTGTTGCAAAAGAAAAAAAGCAGGGAGCTCCATTTGAATGCCTTTAACCTACAGAACAAAACCTTTAATCCACTGCAGGAGAGGCATCACTCTGACAGCCCCAATGAATAGGTGAAGATGTATTGCAACTTGATGAAAGATAAAGGAAAAACAACAACAAGAAACAAAATAAAACTAAACCTTGAACATGAAGAAAGAACAGGAAACTGTCTTGGGACCAACAATTAGAGACCTACTACATCAAGTGAAGGGGCAGGTGCACTGAGAGAGCCCTGCTTCTGAGCCCCGGGGGATAGGGCCTGCCTAAGACTGAAGCTGGACAGGGACAACAGAGAAACCACCACACACTCACCTTCCATTTCCCAAACACAAGATTCTAAATGTGTATGCCCTTAACACTTGAGCTTCAAATACTCAAAGCAAAAACTTACAGTACTAACATAAGAAATGTAAAAATATGCATTTGTAGTTGGAGACTTCACTGTCTTTAAGTAATCTATTAGAACATAGGAAAGGATAAGGATATAAAGACCTGAACAACACTATCAACAATGTTGTCCAAATTGACATTTGTAAAGCACTTCTGCCAATGGTAACAGAATACACATTCTTTTCAAGTGCACATGAAACGTTCATTCAGATAAACTATATTTGGAGTCATAAAACAAACCTTAACAAATATAAAAGAATTGAAATCATGCAATGTGTGTTTTTGATCATAACAGAATTAAATTAGACATCAATAATACAAAAAAAATGTAGAAAAATCCCCAAATATTTGGAAATTAAACAGCAAATTTCTAAATAACAAATGGTTTTAAGCAAAAGTAAAAGAAATTAGAAAATATTTTGAATTTAATGAAAATGAAAATATAGTATATCAAAACCTGAGAGATGCATCTAAAGCAATGCTTTGAGGAAAATTTATAGCATTTAAGGTTCATATTAGAAAAGAAAGTCTTAATAGCCTTAACCTTTATTGTATGAAACTAGAAAAATAACAGCAAATTAAATCCAAAGCAAAGTAGAAGGAAATATACGAGGATAACAGCAGCAATCAATTAATTTGAAAACAAAGAAACAATAGAGATAAAAAATGAAACCAAAAATTGGTTCTTTTAAAAGATAATAAGTTAATGAACCAAAAGAGAGAATACACCAATTACAGATATCAAGAATGAAAGAGAATAGCACTACAAACCTTATAGATGTTTATTTTACATTGTGGCCTCTTCTTTTTTCTTTTTCTAATTTGCGACAATTTTATCTGGTTGCCATTCATTCCATGTTTGCTTCAAGAAGGAAGAAATTAATATTTAGAAGGTAATATCAATAGTATTTGAAAACTACTTGAAAAGGAGAGAAGGAAATGAGGTAGAGAAAGTCAATTAATTAAACAGAACCTTAGCCTGATGCCAAATTCATAATAGAAATTTTGTTGATAATGTTATTTTCTGCAGAACGTGAGTCTGAGTGAGATAATCAACTGGGGCATGCTAAGTTTTCGTTTATCTGAGGGACATCCAAATAAAGATGTCTAGTAGACAGATAAATATGTGGTTTGGTGTTTGAAGGGAGGTCTGAAGTAGAGATTCAAGTTTGGGAGTCGCCAGCATACAGGTAGTATTAAAACCTGGGAGTAGAGTGGTGATATGTAGATTGAAAAAGCTGAGACCCAGGATGATGTCCTCTGACTTTCTAAAAGTAGTTTCCAATTCGTTGGTACCATAAAACACCACAGGGAGCAGTCCCAAGTACCAGGAAAAAGAACTAGCATAAGCAACTCAAGACTTTTGTCCTCAAAGAAGAACCTAGAATAGCTCACTATATTAAAGTGGGGTTGGCGCTGTATATACAAATAGTGTGCAAGTGCATGCAGGCAATTCTTGGACTTAAACCTGTTCAGAAGAGAATAAACTTTCTAAATAGATTTTAGCTCACTAAAAAGTGAGCTGAGGAAACGTCTAACAAGGGTAATAGTGGAGCTGCCGCATAACCAGACTATATTGTTAGATGTGGACAGCATTGTTTGTTTTCTTGTTTTTTTCCATAAGTATAATAAAAGACTAAAAACAAATGATAAAGATTATGATGTTTTAAAGGTATTGCTAGAATGTTATCAATAAATATTCCAGAACAGAGAAATATTCCAGGCATATGAGCATAAGTATATTTATAGGGAGAAGATCAATTTTCTGCAATTATCTAGAACTTACATTCATACTATTGTACGCTATTACATCCATCTCTCAGTGTCCAAATTCTTGCTTCCATTTTGAAAACCAAAGCTGGTTTGGTGAGAGAGAAATATTCTCTTCTGTTAACTCTCTTGTAATGAAAATCTTTTTTCTCTTATTTGACAGCAAGAATTCTCCTTATATGATTGTGTGGAACTATAAACCTTCAATAACATCTGTGAATCCTTTTAGTGAAAAATAGTGTTATACTTTTATACTTTAGTTTGCAAAGAAGAGAGATTCCCTCATGGTACCTCGAGAAAAAAAGACTCCAGTAAAGCTTCATGTGAACTGAAAATGGAAAACTATCAGGTGCCCAGGGAGCTTGAAGGAAGAACTTTTCCCTTCATCTCCGCAATGAGCTACATGATTTCTCTCACAGCACCTTCACTTGCCTTCACTCATCTGCTCTGATTGCCACTTTACTAACTGGCCGCCTCTGCCTAGTTATCTTTTCTGTTTCTTTACAGGTCTGTTTTGAATGTAACTTCAGCTTTCCGTGGCTCTTCAGCTCTACCTCCTGGCATCCTTTTCAATTCTCCCATTTCTGTCTCACTCATTATTTTCAATTTTAGGTTTACAAGAATAAGAATGCTTGATCTAGCTCATCTTTTCTGTCAGTTTGTCTTCAAGGTCTCTGCTAGCCTAAAGGTCACCTATTTTTGAGTCAGGTGCCCTCTCTCATCCAAACATCAGTAATTTGATCATTTAGTCCAAAACTCGGCCATTTTGGCAGAAATGGATAAGCATTTTATCTCTTCAAAGATATCCACATAATAAGTTTTCAAGGTTTGACCTTTCCTGTAAATATTGCATAGACTTTAATCCAGATTTTAATACGTTATCTTGCATAATAAATTTCTATCTTTTGTAAATTAATTTTTAGTATTTAGAAATACATATTTTGGGGTGAAGTCAATTCTTTGGTATTCCCTAGCTTACTATCTTCCTCATGTAGAAATAGAAAACACAAATAATCCTTAGTTGAAATATAAACATTTCAGTTTTAGTGAAGTGTACCATTACCAACTTGTAATGGTATTACAAGTCATCACTCTGTAGACACCAGAGTGACCCAAAATGCTCCACAGTCTAGGTAAACTGCAGGAAGTAGGCTTAAGGTTATTTAACTTCCAAACCCTAGATCTTTGCTCTGACAGTCACTTCAAATTCTACAATTTCAAACACCTTTGAAGGCATTCAGTTAAGGCCTATGGCCTCTAGATGGCCCTCTATCTTTTGGGAATGTCTTAAAGTCCATTTCATGAGGGAAAGTTAAAGCCAAGAGATCTTTCTGGGATAGCACATGTTACCCTGTATCTTTGCTCAAGGAGTTCTTTCTGTAGCTTCCTAGAGTATACCAGAATTAAAATTTTCTCTCCTTTGATGAGTCTCTCCAAAGCAAGGAGTAATATCTGTATTACTTTTGTCTACACATGAGGGCACTTGATTTTATTTCAAGCCCTGGATTTTAGACATACCTTAGCATTTTGTGAGTTGTACTTAAAATCCCAACCACTTCCTAGGAATACAACCATAATCTCCTAAACTCTGTCTTCACCTACAACACAGTCCTTTTGGCTTTCAAGAACTATCAGCAATCAGGTTCAGATGTGCCTTTCCTTTGTTATGTAATCAGATGAATCTGAAAGTGGAAAGTTATATGTATTAAAGTGAGGAGATGGGTAGAGGAAGGTGGAAATGAAGAAAAAGAACAAATCTGAAAGGAATCAGAGAAACTGTATTCTGATACTATTGTTTAGATTTCTAAAGGAAATGGAAAGATGTTTGGCAATGAGAGAAATCAGTTATGATTTTTAGAAGATGGTTTCCTTCAGCATTTAAAAATGTTTTTGCTTTGTTTTAATTTTCAAGATGATTATAGAGCTTGGGACCTTCATAAAAGTGAACTTTATAAGCCACAACAAACTTATCAACCCCCTACTGTGAAATTTGGAAATTCAACTACATTTCAGGATGACTTTGTTCCTCAGGAGATAAAGCCTAGGCAAAGTAGGCAAAGCTTTAAACCCTCCTCTGTGGTCAAACTTTCTACAGCCCCTTTTAATGGCATTACAAGTCATCGCCTTGATTATATACCTCATCAGCTTGAACTCAAGTTTGAAAGGCCAAAAGAAGTTTACAAACCAACTGAGCAACGCTTTGAGGATCTCACAACTCACCGGTATGACTTTCAGGGTCTTATTGGTGAAACTGCAAAAATCTGCAGACCTGTACACACCAGAGTGACCCAGAATGCTCAGTTTGAAGGAAGCACTGAATTCCGTGAATGTTTTCAACCATGGGAAATCCCACTACCTGAGGTCAAGAAAGTACCAGAGTATGTGCCTCCTACAGGTAGCATGCTATTAAACAGCACAAGCCATCTTGACTATGTTCCGTATCAGGCCAACCATGTAGTTCCCATCAGGCCAGTTTCTCATAGAAGAAGTAACAATTTTCCTTTCGAAGGAAAAAGCACCATGAAGGAAGATTTTCCAGCATGGGAAAATTGTCGTCAAGGACTTATTAAGAAGCAGGAGCAGATTCCCAACCCATCTGGAAAATTTGATGGTTTGAGCACTTTCAGATCTCACTATGTGCCACACAAATTGATTCCAACAGAGAGTTGCAAACCTTTAAATATTGCTTTTAAGAGTTCTGTTCCATTTGATGATGTGACCATGTACTCTATAGAGTACACACCAAAAATACAGGAAATTTGCACAGCAAGTTACCCCTCTCCTCCAGGTTATATTTTTGAAAATACAAATTCCCAAGGTCATAAATTCTTCCGCAAGATTACTCCCGCAGTGAAGGCCTTCTAATAACCAAAATGTGCTTAAAAGGAAGCTACTAGCAAGTTGTTGGTTTTCCAAGAGAAAACTCAACTTTTATAGTGAAAAAAATTTATGATATAAGAAATCTTTTTTTTTTTTTTCTTTTTGAGAGGGAGTCTCACTCTGTCGCCCCGGCTGGAGTGCAGTGGTGCAATCTCAGCTCACTGCAAGCTCCGCCTCCTGGGTTCACGCTATTCTCCTGCCTCGGCCTCCCGAGTAGCTGGGACTACAGGTGCCCGCCACCATGCCCAGCTAATTTTTTTTTTTTTTGTTGGGGCCTGGGTTTCACCATGTTAGTCAGGATGGTCTCGATCTCCTGACCTCCAGATCCACCCATCTTGGCCTCCCAAAGTGCTGGGATTACAGGCGTGAGCCACTGCACCTGGCCGATATAATAAATCATTTTTTATATTTTTAAACAATAAAATTGGAAAATTTATTTTAAGAAATCAGAATCTTAAAATCATTTTGTATTGATATTTTAACCAAGATTGTTCTTTAATATGCATTTTGGAAGGTTGAATAATATAGATTCCCATATGTACCATTTTAATATTCAACATACTGCTTAGTAGTTTGTCCCCAGTCTATTATCATTTGTAATTCTGTTTATAATTATGGCAATTGTATGGTTATTCACATACCAGCTGTTATTTATCAAGCACATCAGGATTATCTAGGACAACATTGAAAATGATACATGAATTCCTCTTTCAAGACAATAGGATTCATTTTACTCAGACTTTCATGCATCTACATAGCATCCACTGAGTCAAGTTTTGGTTGTTGGTATACAGACTGCTGCACTGCTCCTCACCATGTTCAAGTTAGCAAGAGGCACTGTGATGTGGCAAGGAAAGGCTCTGTGTGCTGGGAATCAAAGGACTTGAGTTCAAGTTCTATTATTTTTAGAGACTGGGGTCTCACGGTCACCCATGCTGGAGTCCAGTGGCATGATCATTGCTTACTACAGCCTCAGCCTCCTGAGCTCAAGTGATCCTCCTGCCCCAGCCTCCCAAGTAGCTGGGACTAGAAGGGTGTGCCACCATACCTGGCTATTTTTTAAAATATACTTTGTAGAGACAGATTTTTGCTATATTGGCCAGGCTGCTTTTGAATCCGGCCTTGGCTTCCCAAAGCACTGGGATTATAGGCCTGAGCCACTACAGCCAGCCTGAGTTCAAGTTCTAATAATATAGATTGCTATTTGTACTACCTTAGACAGTGACTCAAATCTCTGAGACTCAGTGTCTGTGTTTGTAAAATGATGTCTGTTCTCAAAAAGAGTTGGTTTTGAGCACCAGACTATATGCTACATTTTAATCCTTAAAGTACAAGTATAAATGTAGAGGATTGTTAAAAAATCACTCAATCTCTTTTTGTACTTGTTTTCTCCTTTTCAAATGAGGAAAATTACTTACTCAATCCTCATTTTCTGGCCTATAGCAAGGATTGTAAACTAACCTAATTTGCTTTGAGATTCTGAGTAGTATGTGCTTCTGAAGGAGTCTTGTCCTTTACAACTTCATGAGCACCTGAGAAATTGTTAACAGAGAATGGAAAGCTCGGAATGGGGTAAATACAGTGGTAACAGTATTTGCAGAAAGGAAAAAGTATTTGCTAGGGTAGTTTTAGGAAGTTTCAGGAAGACTGACAGCTCTGAAGAAATCTTTAGGGTAAATGTAGGTAATTTTGAACCTAATTGCCATGCCAAGTCACTGTTCAGAGGCAGAACCAGCCCCCGCAGGGGGCATAATCACCTGGTTCACCTCTTCCAGTGTGAAGATAAGTGCTAAGGAAAGGAATGATGCCAGGAAGTATAGTAGAAACACTCTATTGCATTGAGAAATGCTGAAAATTTCCTAATGAATTAAACTCTTATTGGGTGGTTCCTTTTTTAAAAAAAATAAATAATTACATTATGAGAGAATATGATTTAGCATAAAGCGAATTTTAGTTTTTATGGCTTCATAATTATTTCAAAATATATTTTATTGAAAATCATTAATATTTGGTTATTTTAATTGTTCAAAAGAACTTGTTCTTATTTACATTTATTAGTAAAAGTATGGAGTGTGAAACTTTTTATTTCTATGCAACAGTAATAAAATCAATAAAAGGAATGGATTTTCAAGTATTCTGTACCTAATTTTTTTTAAAGAGAGCATTTTAATAAAGTTCTGTCTAGGTTAACCTATACATAAGTAGATGTTCTTACTTTTTAAATACAAAACAATAATGTATAATCAGAATTAAAAATAAGGGAACACTACAGCACTCTGTCATCCCATCCCGTATTCCAATGCTGGATATTCAAATCCCTCTGTAATTTAATGGGGGTGTTCTCCTCCCTGAACAAAAGTCACCCTTATAAGACATCTACTAGAGTTTCCAGAGGCAATTTGCCATGGGATAAGGATTGAAGATGAATAATGGTGTTTCCCCATAATCTAGTACTCAGTGTAACAGGTGTGAAAACAGATTGAAACAGAGTACACTGTAAGACATGAAGCCTAGGAGTTCAGGAAAGTCTTCCTATGGAGAGGATAGACAGGTGAGCTGAGTCTTGGAAAATAAGTAGGAAATTGCCAGATCAAGAAAAACAGGAAGGTGGGAACAGCATAAAAAGAGGTACAGAGGGACTCTCTATCTCTGTGAAAGAGTTAAAGGAACTTCCAAGCTATGTTGGTGGAAAGCTAGCAATCCCTGATTCATTCTCCTCTTAGGCCTCCTTGAAATACTATGCGGGAACACATACAAAAAACATTTTAACAGGGCTGGAAACTAGTAATATTACTTAGCAACCTGCCAGATTCTAGAAGGAATTTCCACTATGCCAAACTTGGATAAATCTAATGAAGGAAAGAGGAAAATTCAGAGAGAAAAGATGGTAGATTTCTATCCCAGCCCCATCCCATTTCCACCCTATCTCTCTGGAAAAACTTGTTGTGTAAAATAAGACCACAGACATATTAGAAATAAAGGCTTTATGATTTATAAAAACTGTACAGTCAATGGAAGGAGTGAACCCTAATGTAAACCATGGACTTTGAGTGATAATGTGTCCATGTAAGTTCCTCAACTATAACAAATGTACCACTCTGGCTGGGGGTGTTGATAGTGGGGGAGGCTGTGCATGTGTTGGGGGAGGGGCATACGGGAACTCTGTACTTACCACTCAGTTTTGCTATGAACCTAAAACTGCTCTAAAATAATAAAGTCTATTTTGAAAGTTTTCTTAAAAGCCCTTCAAGGCAGGAGGGAGATATTCAGTCAGAGGTTGGGGAACCCACATCCCAGCTTCTAAATATCTCACATTTGCAGACTTGCATTTATACAAAACTATAATCTAAGGCCTTCTCTGAGAATCGCTGTGTGAGAGGATCCTCATGATAGGAAGTGGAGGGGAGACCTCTGGAAGCTCAGGAGTCGAGGAAAGTGAACCTTGCAATCACGAGTTAGTAACTTCAAAAAGGCTGTTTAAAAACATGCTGATAACATGCTTTTGAAAGGGTTGCAGTGTACAGTAAAACATCAGAACTCCTTCATTTTGTTAAGGCTTTTGCTTTCTTTCCTCTGTCATTCAATGCTCTTTTGCATGCAACTGCAGATTTTCATCCTGTACAGACACAGGGCTTTCATCCATACTATCCCTCCCCAGCCTTCTCATAAACACAGCACACAGCTTGATAGATGCTCTCTAGGGTGGCCAGGCGTATTTCTCCATCCTATCCAATATCTATGTTAAGACATCTTTTTCTTTTTTTTTTTTTTTTTGAGACGGAGTCTTTCTGTGTCACCCAGGCTGGAGTGCAGTGGTGCGATCTCAGTTCACTGCAACCTCTGCCTCTTGGGTTCAAGTGATTCTCCTGCCTCAGCCCTGCAAGTAGCTGGGACTACAGGTGCATGCCACCATGCTCGGCTAATTTTTGTACTGTTAGTAGAGACGGGGTTTTGCCATGTTGGCCAGGTTGGTCTCAAACTCCTGGCCTCAAGCAATCCACCTGCCTCGGCCTCCCAAAGTGCTGGGATTACAGGCGCAAGCCACCGCGCCTGACCAAGACTTCTTTAATTGTAGTCATCATGGAACTATAATGACTAACAAGGAAATGTGGCTGGGAGATGCTTACAGACAGTAAGCAAGCAATAGGAAAACCAAAGCAAACCAAACCCAACCACAAAAACATAGGTAAAAGTTCTAAACAGATACTTCACCAAAAAAGATATACAGATAGTGTATTAATTTGCTAAGACTACTATGAAAAGTACACAAATATGGTGGCTTAAACAATAGAAATGTATTATCTCTCAGTTCCAGAGACCACAGGTCCCAAGATCAAGGTGTTAGCAGGGCTGGTTTTGAGGCTGTGTGGGAAAATCGGTTCTGTTTTTTTGTCCTAGCTTCTGGTGGTTTGCTGGTGATCTTTGGTGTTCTTCAGCTTGTGGAGCTGTCTTTATCTTCACACAGCATCCTCCCTGTGTGCATGCATCTGTTTTCAAATTTCCGCTTTTTATAAGGACATCGGTCACATTGTATTAAGGCTCATCCTGATAACTTCACCTTAACTTGATCTTTTGCAACGACTCCATTTTCCAATAAGATTATATTCATAGGTAGCGAGAGTTAGAATTTCATTTTTGGAGGAGACACACTTCAACCCGGAAAAGATAGTGAAGAAGCACATGAAAAGATGCTTAACATCAGTAGTCATTACAGAAGTTCAAATTAAAAACGCACTAAGATACCACTATATACCTACTAGAATGGCTTAAAGAAAAACAAAAACAAACAAAAAAACTACTACACACACAAGCCTGATAATTCCACGTACTAGCAAGGGTCTGGGACAACTGGATCACTCATACATTGTTCATTAGAATGCAAAATGGTACAGTGACTTTGGAAATCAGTTTGACTGTTTCTTATAAACATGCATGTATCATATGACCCAGCAAACTCACCTCTAGGTGTTCATCAAAGAGAAGTGAAAAGGTAGGTTTATGCAAAAATGTGTATATGAATGTTTATAGGACTTTATCTATAATCATCCCAAACTGGAAACAACCCAGATGTCTTTCAACCGGTAAATGAGTGAACATCTAACCATATATAAAGCCAGTTCAAGGAACAAACAACATTTTGTTGTTTCAACATTTGTTGATTCACCCAACAGCATGCATAAAACTTAAATGTATTTTGGTAAGTGAAAAAAGCCAGACCCAAAAGACTACATGTTATATGATTCCATTTATATAAATTTCTGGAAAAGGCACAACTATAGGGACAGAAAATAGTAAATGATTGCTAGGGGTGGGGGTGGGAGCAACTGACTACAAAGAAGTAGGACAAAAGAATTTGGGGTGGAGAGGAACTAAGAAATTGGTGGTTGATACACAACTCTGCATTTGTCAAAACCATTAGAATCCACCGAGTTAATTTCACAGTATGTAAATTATAAAAACTGTCACCCAGGATGTGGGATTGTAAAGAAAGGAGATTACCTAAATAACTTTGGACAAGCGTTAAGATTGGCTACTATAAAGCTAAAGACAAAAATGATTGTATATAAACACTGTACTCTAGTTTGTAATTTTTTTTCTCTGACAGGGGTATGTGTTATTTCTAAACTATGAGTATAATAAGGTTGAACTGAGAAAATATAGTGTAAATAATGAGGCTTCTATCAGAGAAATGTTACAAATAAGACAAAGATGCAGATAGCACTATTCACAATAGCAAAGATATGGAATCAACCCAAATGCCCATCAATGATAGACTGGATAAAGAAAATATCATACATATATACCATGGAATAATACACAGCCATAAAAAGGAATGAGATCATGTTCTTTGCAGTCACATGGATGGAGCTGGAAGCCATTATCCTCAGCAAACTAATGCAGGAACATAAAACCAAATACTACATGTTCTCACTCATAAGTGGGAGCTGAGAGATAAAAACACATGGACACAGGGAGGGGAACAACACTTACTGGGGCCTGTCAGGGGAGGGTGGTGGGGGAGAGCATTAGGGAAAAGAGCTAATGCATGCTGGGCTTAATAATTAGGTGATGAATCGATAGGTGCAGCAAACCACCATGGCACACGTTTACCTGTGTAACAAACCTGCATATTGTGCACATGTACACTGGAACCTAAAATAACATTAAAAGATGCAGATTATAATGAATGCTATGGTGCTGAAATAGCATCCAGGGTTTCAGTATGAATTCAGAGATACACAAAAAAATAGATGTGTGTGTCAGCATTCACAGGTTAGTATATATGCTCTGTATATATTGGCAGTTTAATCAGAGATGGAAATTGTAAGAAAGAACCAAAAAGAAATGCTATAGATTAAAAACACTGTAACAAAAATGAAGAATGCCTTTGACAGGCTTATTAGTAAACTGGATTCTGCTGAGGAAAGACATCTCTGAGCTTGAGAATATCTCATGGTAATGTCCAAAACTGAAAAGGGGAAAAAGATTGAAAAAAATAGAGTAGGCTTTCGGGGCGGAGCAAGATGGCCGAATAGGAACAGCTCCAGTCTCCAGCTCCCAGCGCGAGGGACACAGAAGACAGGTGATTTCTGCATTATCAACTGAGGTACTGGGTTCATCTCACTGGGGAGTGCCGGACAATC
>NW_012101523.1:284152-304395 GCF_000951045.1 Mandrillus leucophaeus | reverse complement strand
GAGTTAATGGGTGCTGACAAGTTGATGGGTGCAGCACACCAACACGGCACAAGTATACATATGTAACAAACCTGCACGTTATGCACATGTACCCTGGAACTTAAAGTATAATTAAAAAAAAGAAAAAGAAAAGAAAAAAATAGAGTATATACAAGAACTGTGAGACAACTGCAAAAGATGTAACATGTCATGGGAATTCCAGAAGCAGAAGAGAAAGAAACAGGAGAAGTATTTGAAACAATAATGGCTGAGAATTTCTCTCAATGTGAGACAGCAAGCCACAGATCCAGGAAGCTCAGAAAACATCAAGCAGGATAAATGCCCACAGAAAAACTACAAGTAGCCACCTAAGTTACAAACTATAAAAAAAAATCAAAAGATGAAGAGAAAATTCTGAAGGAACCCAGAGGAAAAAAAACCATCTTACCTATGGAGAAGTCAAGAAATACATCCAACTTCTCCTCAGAAATTGTGTAAGCAAGAGGAGAATGGAGTGAAATATTTAAAGTGTTGAGAGAGGGGAAAAAAAGCACCACCAACCTAGAATTCTATATTCTGTGAAATTACTCTTCATAAATGAAGGAGAAATAAAGACTTTCTCAAACAAAAATTGAGGGATTTATTTGCCAGTAAACCTGCCTTGAAAGAAATGTTAAAGAAAAGTTTCTTGCAAAGAAGGAAAATGATACAGGTCAGTAACCTGGATGTATATCAAGAAAGGAAGAACACTGCAATAAGAGTAAGTGAAGATAAAATGAAAACTTTTATTGTTCTTATTCTTTATTTATAATCAAATATATTATTGCTAATTATTATTTTGAATAAATGATCTGTTTGATCAATAGAAACACACTTTAACACATTTAAAAGAATAGAAATCATACAATGTCTGCTTTTAGGCCATGGTGAAATTAAATTATAAACCAATAACAGAAAGGTAAATGGAAAATCTCAAAATATGTGGAGATTAAACATATTTCTAAGTTATATGTGGATCAGAAATTCTCAAGAAAAATTTTAAAATATTTTGAATCAAATGAAAATGGAAACACAATTTATCAAAATTTGTGGGATACAGTAAAAACAGTGCTATGGGGAAATATAAGGCATTGAACACATATATTAGGAAAGAAGATCTTAAATCAGTATTCTAAGTTTACACCTGAAGAAAATAGAAAAGAAGAGCAAATTAAACCCAAAGTAGGTCAGGTGCCGTGGCTCACACTTGCAATCCCAGCAGTTTGGGAGGCCGAGGAGGGTGGATCACATGAGGTCAGGAGTTTGAGAGCAGCCTGGCCAACATGATGAAACCCCATCTCTACTAAATATACAAAAATTAGCCGGGCATGGTGGTGCATGCCTGTAGTCCCAGTTACTCAGGAGGCTGAGGCAGGAGAATCGCTTGAACCCGAGAGGAACAGGTTGCGGTGAGCCAAGATTGAGCTGTTGCACTCCTGCCTGGGTGACAGGGCAAGACGCCATCTTAAAAAAAAAAAAAAAAAAAACAAAGTAAAGCACGGTGGCTCATGCCTGTATTCCCAGCTACTCAGGAGGCTAAGGCAGGAAAATCGCTTGAACCCGGGAGGCAGAGGTTGCAGTGAGCTGAGATCAAGCCGCTGCACTCCAGCCTGGATGACAGGGCAAGACTCCATCTCAAAAACAAAACAAAACAAAACAAACAAACAAAAAACAAAGTAAAGCAGAGTGGTTCATGCCTGTAATTGGGAGGCCAAGGTGGGCAGATTGCCTGAGCTCAGGAGTTCAAGACTAGCCTGGGCAACATGGCAAAACCCTGTCTCTACTAAAAATACAAAAAGTTAGCCCGGCTTGGTGGTGTATACCCATAGTCCTGGCTACTCGGGAGGTGGAGGCACTAGAATTGCTTGAACCTGGCAGGAGGAGGTTGCAGTGAGCCAAGATCATACCACTGTATTCCAGTCTGGGTGAGAGAATGAGAATCTGTCTCCTAAATAAATAAATAAATAAAATCCAAAGGCAGACAAAGAAAAGAAATAATTAGAGCCAAAATCAATGAAAGTGAAAACAAGGAATCAATAGAATTAAATAAACACTGGTTCTTTGAAAAAAAAATCAATAAACTCAGTAAGTCTCCAGCAAAACTAAGAAAAAAAAAAACCAGAAAGGATACAAATTACTAATATGAGAAATGAAAGAGGAGACATCACTACAAACACTATGGGGATTAAAAGGATAATAGAGGAATACCACGAAGAACTCTATGCCTATAATTTTATAACCTAGAAGAAATAGACCGATTCCTTGACACAATCTGTCAAAATTCATACAAAGAAACAATCTGCCAAAACTCACACAAAAAGAAACAGACAATCCAAATAGGCTTATTTCTATTAAATAAATTCAGTCAATACTTGATAATCTTCAAAACCAGAAAGCACTAGGCCAAGACAGGTTCACTGGTTAATTCTACCAAACATTTAAAAAAGAAATGGCAATTCTCTACAATCTCTTTCAGAGGACAGAAACAGAGTTAATATTTCCTAACTCATTCTATGAGGCCAGTATCACCCTAATACCAAACGCAGACAAAAATATTACAAGAAAAGAAAACTGGCCAGGCACAGTGGCTCATGCCTGTAATTCCAGCACTTTGGAGGCCAAGGCGGGTAGATCACGTGAGATCAGGAGTTTGAGATCAGCCTGACCAATATGGTGAAACCCCGTCTCTACTAAAAATACAAAAATTAGCTGGACTTGGTGGTGTGGGCCTGTAATCCCAGCTACTCAGGAGTCTGAGGCAGGAGAATTGCTTGAACCCAGGAGACAGAGGTTGCAGTGAGCCAAGATCGTGCAACTGCATTCCAGCCTGGGCAATAGTGGGAGGCTTGGTCACACACACACACACACACACACAAAAGACCAATCTCTCATGAAAATACATGCAAAAATCCTCAACAAACATTAGCAAGTTGAATCTAACAATTTATATAACGAATTATACACCATGACTAACTGGGATTTATCCCAGCTATTGTAAACTGTGGACTTTGGACTATGACGATGTGTCAATGGAGGTTCATCAATTGTAACAAATGTACCATTCTGGTGGGGGATGCTGATAATGGGGGATGTGTTGGGACATGAGGTATATATGGGAAATCTTTGTACCTTCTGATCAATTTTGTTGCAAAATTAAAACTGCTCTAAAAAAAGTCTGTAAAAAATTAAAAGGCTATTAGTACCTCTTGCTCTTCCAACTACCACTTACTTCAATACCTGTTTCAGGTTGTCTGCTTGGGACTTCTTTCTTCTGCTGCTCTTGAGATTTTTTTAAATATGATTCACACTATGCAGATGAGTAGAATGAGGGCATTAGAGTGAATCTTTGTGATATCTGCTCTGAGTCTTGTAATCCACACTCCAAAGGACAGTCCAGGGAATCAAACCCACTGGGGTTGCTCTTAGACTGACAAAGGGGCAGCCACAATGACAAGAACCCAGGCTACCAAAAAATAGCACACATAAGCTGCCTACATTTATAAGGATGCCACTGAATAATCAAAGTAAATTTATTTCTGAATTACATAAGGATCATGAAACAGAAACATTAACTCTCATGTTATAAAAACAGTAGTAAAATACAGTACACAGGAATGTCAACTGAATGACAACAATGAAAGTACAATAGCAAATGAAAAATAGTAACTTTTAACTTTAAATACAAAGTGAAGCAATTTAATAAGAAATTTTGTTAATAAGAAAAATATATGTCCCATGTCTTTATTACATACTGTACAAAATAAAATATTGCACCTTTCATATAATAAATATATACAAAGAGTATGTTACAAATGATCTTTCTTTTAATTTAATAACCTTCAACAATCAAATGTGATTGATGATTAACAATTCATGGGCTGGTGTGTCCTCCTCACTGTCCCACATCCATTCCCAATCACCAAACCCTCCACATACAGTAGTGCTCATCCCAGTGTCAGTGAGGCTGCAGTTAGGACAAAAGAGACTGTGTGCTCAGAATATGGTAGAGAAACTCAGCAAGCTTGTCCACAGACACATCCAAAGCCAAAATGCACTGTTCAGTTATTACTGACCAGGGACTAGGCCCAGTACAGCCTGCTGCAGGTACCTTTGTTGCCAAGAAGATGTAGGCAGCAGGTGTACAGGCAGCTGAGACCCTGAATAAAGAAGTATGACCACTTATTTGGACTTGTGTGCCATCTAAAGACACAACTGGTAGTATACATGGGGAAGACCCCATAACCAAATCAGCTTCAGAATTTTCAATTTAGTGCTAGCCTGAACCCACTTCAGCAACAACACTTACTCCAAACCTAACCTCCATCCTGACACTATCACTAACACCAGCACTGGCCCCAATCAAACCCAGTCCAACCCTGACCCAACCTGTTCCTAACCCTAACCCTTAAAGCCAACTCTAGCCTTAACCTTAACTTCCTTTCTCACCTAACCCAATTCTAGCTCTAATCCTAAAACTGAAACTAACCCTTACTCTTTCCCCCAAATCTTAAACTAAATCCTGGCTCCAACCCCTAGTCCTTAGTGTAACTTCTAACCTAATTCACTTTGGATTTACTGAAAAATCAGCCCCAAACAATTATTTACTATAAAAATTATTTTCAACTATCGTGTTTCTTATTTGGATTACTTTCTTATACATTTTCCAAAATAAAATCCTCAGGAATACTACTTTATGCATAAATTAGGTCTAATAAGGCTTTGGTTTTCTGTTTGTATGCAATAGAATAGTGCTTAGAAAAAGTTTCATTCACAGCTCTTGAAAGCAAGCTTTGAATATATTACCAAATCAGTAGAAAAGGTTAACTTCCCCTCTTCTTTGACTTCCAAGATGCCTCATTTGGTCATAGATAGATTTCTGTAGTTGTACAGCTGGCAGCAATATCTACTCTGTGTTTTCTTCCGTGGGTGTTCTAAAAGCAAGGACAAGATGCCATGCCTCCATGAATCCTTGGCTCAGTCAGTGTGACAGCCTATCCAGACAGATGGTCTCTTTTTCACAGACTAAACTTAAGGATCTATGAAAATGCCATCAATGCCAACATCTTAACAACTACTGGCCAGAGCTTCTAAAATGCGAATACCTTATAACCCTGCTGAAAACCTGCAACTTGAGAGAAGAAGAAGTCATCAGTTGCTGTGTTTCCCAGGTTTTTAGGATGTACCACTCTGTGCTAGTCTACAAATCACAGGAAAGAGGCAGCACATGATGATGCGTTCATAATCTTGGTGATTTCTTGATTCAACTGATATGATGAGGTCCCAAGAGAAGTGGCATGCATGCTATAGTATTTTTGTTCATCCTTGAATACATCATTTTAAAAAATTGGAATATAAAACTACCATGGGAAAATTTCACTTTAATCTTAACAGTGGTGTTTTTGCATCAACCTCTGTTTGATCCATAGAATCTAGTCTTTTAAGAAATATATGTTTTTGAATCCGCGACATGGGGAAAACAGCTTTTGTATTCTACTTTTATCTTCACAGCAGCATCGTGACCCCTCCAAAGGTTTATCCCTCTTGACATGACTGGCAGCACCTTTGTTTGTAGAGGTCTAGAGAACACAAATTAAGATGTTTTACAAACATACAGTAGTGAGTTGTGTCTGTGCAGTCTCCTGCAAAAAAGAAAAAATATCTGTAACATATAGCGTATTAGAGACCTGATTAAAAATTATTTGACTTTATGAAAAGCCATAAATTGAGATCACAGAGTGAGGTGAAGAAACTAGCTTTGGGTTAGGGCCTTTGTTTGGCAAGGGAGTCAGAAGCGCATTGGACTCCCTTTCTGCTCAGCCAAGTGACCTCTCACTGCTCTCTGGGCCCTCCCAGTCCCTCTGGCCCATGCTGCTCCTTTGAGTGCTCAGAGCAGCAATGCTTAACTTTTGCAGGGTCATGGACTCCTTGGAAAACTTATGAAAGCTATGCACCTGCTCCCTAGAAAAATAAACCTACAATTAATTTTTACATATTATTTCAGGACAACGGCATACCTATCCAAGCCCATCCATGGAATCTTTGTCTTAGTACATAAGACTACCAGGCAGAAGAGAAGTGTGCAGAGAGACTGCCAGTGCTTGTCAGAAAGGCAATGATGACGGCATGCTACTAATCTAACTGTTTTTTCTCTAGAGAACATGGAGCTGTACCCACATAGAGGAGTTCATCTCCTGATGTCCCAAGCTACCAAATCCATTCTGAATAACCCCTCAGATGGGACACTGATGAGGTAATCACTAGCAGGGTCTGGTGCAGTGATGGTGTCATCAGGATCTGATGCCATCAAGGCCTCTGGGGCAGTGGAGATACCTGGGAGGTGTACGTACTATCACAGGAAGGCCCAAGACAGTGCCGCCAGGAAACTGGTTTCTTTTTCTGCACACAGTGTCTCTCGGCCACAGGTTTGCAACTCCTTGTGTGGATACAGTCAACTTTCCGAGACTGGAGGCCCCTGCCACAGGCTGCTGTACAGGGCTTCCAAGGGCCTGCATGCCAACACACATCACAGGCCCCTGATGTGCAGTTCCTTCTTAAGGCGGGTCTGAAGTGAAAACAAAACAGAAAAACAAAAAATAGGAGAGGTAGGGTGTAACTTTTTGCTGGGACCAAGCCTTTTACCTGACTCTATATTCTATGTATTAAAGGTTGGATGGAGAGTCTAAGACCAAGACATTCCTCTGCTTTTATGCCAGAGAGTCTAGAACGACAGTAACAACATTCTCCACCACCTGGGGCGGAGCGCACCTGCTTAGGTGTGCTCTGACGAAGAGGGCATGACAAGCAAACCATGTGTTTCCACTGACTTCCAACACCAAGTCAAGGCACACACATCCTGACTAGATGGAAGAAATCAATTTTGGCAAGGAAAAGAATTATTTACTATAATGATCTACAATAAGCCACCTCAAATTCATTCACAAGACTTCAATTTTCCGTTTATAAGTGCTCAAAACATACTGTGGTGTGTTGACTTTCTATGTGAGCAATCTAGTCTGCTAAAAGAAGTACTCTTTTTTACATTTAGGTCACACCAAGACTTGCAGTTAGAAACTACCGAAGAGCATATGAGAAGAAGAATCTATCTCTGATTTCCTTGCCTTTTAAAACAGAATGGAAAGATAATACCCTCTGATTTTTGAAAAGACATTTGCTAAAGAAGATAGAGTCAACTTAGTGGACCCACTTTGGGGTATCTGCCCTTGTTCCCTAAGGCAGGGCTCCTGAAGACATATTTGCACTGCCTGAGAGTGTCTTCCCAGTCCCAAAGATGACTGGAAGAGGCCCTAACTTGAGCTGGTTGAAGAACTGTATTTCTCTTAGGATTTGGAGGTTGCTGGAACCAGGCATGTAAACCTGAAGCTTGGAGTAGTAGGTGGTGATATTCCGCCACATCAGGCAGAAATACAGAAAAAAACAGTTTTCATAAGGAGCAAAGAATGAAGCAGAAACATACAGAACTGCAGAGATGAGAGAAGAGAAAAAAAAAAAAGACTTCCCGTTTCTTAGTTGTAGTCCTTCCTGAGGTCTGACTGCATGCTCCCTGTTCTCCCTTTGGATTCTATGAGACATTTTTGTTATCCTATTAAAGGTTCCTTATCAGGGCACATAAATCCATAAGGAGTGTTTTACATGAAATGTAACAAAATGGAGAAATTTGTGATATCCAGAACTCTGAGAGTACTGCCTGTAGTTGGAAGCAATCCTTTGATTAGCCAGTAGGGGGAGACGCTATCAAAGGGTTTACTTAACATAGTACTGTCCCGCCAAACTGTTTATATGGTTTATGGAAGAGGTGGGTGTCCTGTTAGCTGCTTTTGTTTTCCCCAGTGGGTACGAATCTTAGGGACCAAAAACTGAGTCACTTTGAACAACAGAGAAGAGACTGAGTACTCCTCAACCATCCCTATACAGAGATCAGCTTTCCACTTAAGAAGCTTGAACAAATATTCAAATAATATATTTAAAAGAATACCAAATTATTGTGCACAAGTTTTGGGTGGTCTTGTCTTATTAATAAATCCCTCACCCTCTTTGCATAAATCATTCCAAGTTGACTTTCGTTTCCAGCCCAAAGGATTGTAAAACAGCCCCTTTTGCTTCGATGAAAAGGCAGGGCCAGTGGGAAGTCAGACAGGACTACTGAGCTTTCTAAATACAAAGAATGAGAGGGGCACATGGAGCTATGGACCAACACAGAAGCTGAAGCCCAGGAAAGCTCAGAGGCTGGTCACTACGTATACAGTAGAAAAAAATAATAATAAATAAAAAGCAAGGTCTGTCCAGTAGAGGGCATAACTTCCTCCTGGCCAGGGACAGGACTCAGGACAGGGACACCTGAGCCAGGTGAATGCAGTATGGGCATCCACACTATGCATATAACTGGAGTTCATGTGTTTTTCTATGTGAAGCATGAGTGAGAAATCATAAAGGAATCCTGTTTCTACTAGCTTTTTTCAATTTCTCACTTCTATTCAGTCTGGCTCCACTTCTGCCTCAGGTAACTCCTTTCACCATCAGCCAGATGGAATTGCTGATTCTGAGGGCAGTAGATCCCAAGCCTGCCTGATTATTAGAAGCAGGCAGAAGCAAACAGCTTTAAAATGATGTAGATGGCCAGGAAATCTCATGAAGGTTCTGATTCACTGTCTGAGGTGAGTCCCAATAATCTTTATTTTACAGAAATCTCCTAGGTGATTCTGATTTCAGAGGTTAGAAATCACCACTTTGAGAAACTGACTTTCTGTGTCCTCAGCATTCTGTAGGTCCTCATGTTGTCACCTTGCCATAAGTCTGGGCTAGCTCTACCCTGACAATTCCCATTCCCTCTACAACTTTTCAGTGGAAGCCACAGCTCCCAAAACCTTTACAGGGTTGTATAGTAAACACTAGCAGACTGCCTGCCCACCACTGATCCTCCACCTACGCCACTAATGCTACTCCCTCTACAACACTCTCTGACATTTCCTGAGGCCCTACTATGGCAAATGGGGGGTCTCCATTGCTCCCTGTCCACCCACTCAAAAGTGAGATCTAACACCTCACCTACCTACAGAGAGCCCACGGTCATAACCCAATCTAGCAGAAGAGGTCTGTGGGAAAAAGGGGGCTAAAACACTGCAGAGGAAACCCTCGACAGCTCTCTATACTAACCAACTTTATCCCTCATCCATAAACCACCAGACATCTGAGGAAAAAATACAATAGTATGAAAGAAAAGCACCAGGTTATAAAAATAGAACAGCCAATCCTGGAGGAGACAGAAATAAAACAGAAAATGAATGGTAACTTGACTCCCCACCACTGTGACTCACCCCCAGCTCTAGGATTTTTCTTCCATTATTAAAAAAAGTCTACCGTTTCATTTCATTTTCATATCTCTTGGTCTGAAACCCAGTTTAATCAGATTTTGAGCCTCTTGATAGCTCCTTCTACACTCTCTATCTTCTGTATTTTCTGCCTCTTATTTTTTGCTACCTTTGATTGGAAAGTATGTGACATATCTAAGGAACTGACAGAAGGGCAGTGTGGCTGGAACATGAAGAGTGAGACAGCATGAGATATGGATGAGGCTGTGAAGAAAAGTAGGACTTGAGCATGTGGTTTTCTTTTTTCTTTTTTTTTTTTGGAGATAGAGTCTTGCTCTGTTGCCCAGGCTGGAGTACAGTGGCACCATCTTGGCTCACTGCAGCCTCCACCTCCCAGGTTCAAGCAATTCTCCTGCTTTGGCCTCCCAAGTAGCTGGGATTACAGGCATGTGCAACCTTGCCCAGCTAATTTTGTATTTTTAGTAGAAATGGGGTTTCACCATGTTGGCCAGGCCCGTCTCGAACTCCTGACCTCGTGATCCGCCTGCCTCAGCCTCCCAAAGTACTGGGATTACAAATGTGAGCCACCACGTCCAGCCACACATGTGGTATTTTATAGGCCACATTGAGGATTTGGTCAATCTTCCTAAGAGCAAGTAAAGCCTCTAAAGTAATTTTAATCTAACAGGGAGATGGTTGGTGGTGGTGGTAGGATCAGATTTGCATTTGGGAAAACTCACTGTGGCTGTACTGTGGAGACTGGGTTGGAAAGTAGCATAGATGGATGAAGGTGGACCATCTGGACAGCT
Organism: Mandrillus leucophaeus; assembly: GCF_000951045.1. Lineage (NCBI taxonomy): Eukaryota > Metazoa > Chordata > Mammalia > Primates > Cercopithecidae > Mandrillus > Mandrillus leucophaeus. The sequence goes on along the minus strand of NW_012101523.1, from coordinate 294,242 downwards.
GTGACTGTATACCAGGTGAGAGATGATGGTGGTTTGGCCAAGGGTAATGGTGGCAGAAAAGAAAAAATGAAGATGAGTTCAAGAAAAAAAATATAAGGAATAAAAAAATCATATAAAAAAAGTAATCAGGAAAGTACAAATTACAATGAGATAAATTTTCATCCATCAGATTGGCAAAAATTTTCAAAGGCTGCAAACCTATATCATGTTGATGAAAAGGGGGCAACTCTCACATATTGCTGGTATAGAAATTTTGATGGCAATTTGGTAGTATCAAAATGAGCATTCCTACCAATTCAATTTCATATCTAAAAATCTGCCCTATAAAAATATTACCCTTTGTGCACAAAGATATATGCTCCAGGATATTTACTGCAGCTTTGTTTATAATAGCAAAAAGTTTGAAACCATCCAATGTCCACTAGCAACAGAATATTAAGTACAAACTTTAGATAGAATATTGAGTAGAATAGAATAGAATATTAAGTACAAAATGCAAAAGAATAAAGTTAATCTTTACTTGATGGGAGTAATCTATAATATATTCTTAGGTAGAAAAAGCAAGTTTCAGAAAAATACATATGTGACCCATGTATGTATTTGTGTTATATCTTTGTGAATGCAAAGTAAAGTATCTGGGATGATGCATCTCAGTCTGTGTGTGGTCTCTATCTTTTCAGCAAATTAGAAAACTAGGTTGTTGAGAATGAGAGCAGCCGTTCCAAACATTTTCCATTTGAGGAGAATGGTTTTGGCTTGATATCACTTTGTGGGGAATAGGAAATGCAACTGACTCTACATTGCCAAACCTTACTGAAGGCTCAAAATGGTAACCCAGCCAATTGTCAAGGTCATCTCATTTTCTCCAGCAAGACTCAAGACATGGAAGAGGAAGAAATAGCTAGATATTGAGCATCTTCCATGACCAAGGCTGCCTCGGTGCTTCACACAAGCTAAATCATTAAAACTTTCTAACCATAAGTTCATATGGATGATAATACCCCACTTTGCAGATTAGGTGGCTAGGCAGTCTAGGGTCACACAATAAGCGAGTGATATAATAGAACTCCCAAGCCCCTGATTAGTGTGCCTTGTAGGCTCTCTCCCCACTTTCTGCTGGCTGGCATGCTGTTCTCTGGGATGGTAGAGCTGCCAGATGGAGGGCATCTGGATCTCTGGATGACCTCATGAACAAAGCTCTTCTATCCCTAAACCATCTACCAGCTCAGACTTTTATAAAAGGAGAGAAGCAAACTCTATTCTTATTTAACCTCCTCAACAAGATTAAAGTTTACTTAACTATCTGCTAACCACTGTGACAATATTCTAATAAAAACATTTTCTAAACAGAGAAATAAGGCAGTTCATTAAAAGCATTAAGAACATTCAATCTGTAAGCCTAAATGGAATATTATTAGGCTTGATTAACTTGCTATGTAGAGGGAGAAGTATCTGCTTTTTCTCAATGATATCCTTTTTCCCCTTTTACCACACAGAGTGGTATCCCTTTATGTTTAAAATCCAAATAATTTGTAATTATAGATAGTGCACATTAACTAGTATTTCAGTATAATATATACTATTGAAGATGACACTAAATAAATCACAATAGAAAACTGTCAATTATGAGAGTTGGTAGAAACTAAAAAGGATTCTGTTTTCAGGCAGTTATAATCATTGTCCTGAGTCAGGAGAGAATGTGTGCTGCTTTGGGGTGGGGCCCCTACCTCCTTCTGTCATCACAGTTGGAGTCAGAGCCGTTGTGTTGACAAGCTGTGTGATGCTGCTGCATCCTCACGGCATGGCCCATGCAACGTCCAGGACACTGGAACAAAAAAGCACAATGCAGTGTAAACCCTGCAAGCTCACGCATGCTGTGTATACTAAGATCATGTACTGAGGCAGGATAGTTGAAGACCTGTTACAAGGGAAATGTAACCAACTGTCCCCGGGGGGTAGTTAAAGAAGATTAGGGTACAGCTCTGTGGACCACACACCTCTTTTTCAGAGTCAGGAAGATACTGCCTAAGTTTCCCTTCTCCTCTGTATTAGTCCCTTTTCACACTGCTATAAAGACATACCCAAGACTGGGTAATTTACAAAGAAAAGAAGTTTAATTGACTCACAGTTCAGCATGGCTGGGGAGGCCTCAGAAAACTTATAATCACATCAGAAGGTGAAGGGGAAGCAAGACACCTTCTTCACAAGCGGCAAGGAGAAGTGCCAAATGAAGGGAGAAGAACCCCTTTATAAAACAATCAGATCTTGTGAGAATTCACTCACTGTCATGAGAATATCATGAGGGAAACTGTCGCCATGATCCAACTGCCTCCACCTGGTCTCTCCCTTGACATGTGGGGATTGTGGGGATTAAAATTCAAGATGAGATTTGGGTGAGGACAAAAAGCCTAACCATATCATTCTGCCCATGGCCCCTCCCAAATCTCATGTCCCTTTCACATTTCAAAACCATTCATGCCTTCCCAACAGTCCCCCAAAGTCTTAATTCATTCCAGCATTAACCCAAAAGTCCAAGTCCAAAGTCTCATCTGAAACAACGCAAGTCTCTTCTGCCTATGAGCCTGTAACATCAAAAGTAAGTTAGTTACCTCCTAGATACAATGGAAGTACAGACAGTGGGTAAATACACCCATTCCAAATGGGAGACGATGGCTAAAATATGGGACTATAGGCCCCATACAAGGCCAAAATCCAATGGGACAGTCAAATCTTAAAGTTCCAATATGATCTCCTTTGACCCCATGTCTCACATCCAGACATGACCCCATGTCTTCCTTCATGCTGATGCAAGAGGTGGGCTCCCATGGCCTTAGGCAGCTTCTCCTCTGTGGCTTTGCAAGGTACAGTCCTCACTCCCGGCTGCTTTCATGGGCTGGTGTTAAGTGACTGTGGTTTTTCCAGGTACACAGAGCAAGCTGTCGGTGGATCTACCATTCTGGGGTCGAGAGGATGGGGGTCCTCTTCTCACTAGGCAATGCCCCAGAGGGGACTCTGTGTGGAGGCTCCAACCCCACATTTCCCTTCTGCACTGCTCTAACAGAGGTTCTTTATGAGGGCTCTACCCCTGCAACAAACTTCTGTCTGGACATCTAGGCTTTTCCATGCATTCCTCTGAAATCTAGGCAGAGGTTCTCAAACCTCAATTCTTGACTTCTGTGCACCTGCAGGCCCAACACCATGTTAAGCTGCCAAGGGTTGGGGCTTGCACCCTCTGAAGCAATGGCCTGAGTTGTATGTTGGCTCCTTTAGTAATGGCTAAGACACAGGACACCAAGTCCTCAGACTACACAAAGCAGCAAAGCCCTGGGCAAACTACCTTTTTTTCCTATGCCTCAGAGTCTGTGATGGGAGGGGCTGCTGTGAAGACCACTGATGTGCCCTGGAGACATTTTCCCCATTGTCTTGGCAATGAACATTTTGCTCCTCATTCCTTATGCAAATTTCTGCAGCCAGCTTGAATTTCTCCTCAGAAAATGCATTTTTATTTTCCATCACATCCATCAGGCTGCAAATTTTCCAAACTTTTAGGCTCTGCTTCCCTTTCAAACATAAATTCCAATTCCAAATTATCTCTTTGTGAATGCATAAAACTGAATGCTCTTAAGAGCATCCAAGTCACATCTTGAATGCTTTGCTGCTTAGAAATTTCTTCACCAGATACCCTAAATTATCTCTCTCAAGTTCAACATTCCACAGATCTCTAGGACGGGGCAAAATGCCTCCAGTCTCTTTGCTAAAGCATAGCAAGAGTCACCTTTGCTCTAGTTCCCAAGAAGTTCCTCATCTCCACCTGAGACCACCTCAGCCTGGACTTCATTGTCCATATCACTATCAGCATTTTGGTCAAAACCCTTCAACAGGTCTCTAGGAAGTTCCAAACTTTCCCAAATCTTCCTGTCTTCTTCTGAGCCCTCCAAACTGTTCCAATCTGTGCCTGTTATCCTGTTCCAAAATCACTTCCACATTTTTGGGTATCTTTATAGCAGCACTCCTCTCTCTGCTGTACCAATTTACTACATTAGTCCATTTTTACACTTCTATAAAGAAATACTTGAGACTGGGTAATTTACAAAGGAAAGAGGTTTAATTGACTCACATTTCTGCGTGGCTGAGGTCTCAGGAAACTTAAAATCATGATGGAAGGCAAAAAGGAAGCAAGGAACTGTCTTCACAAGGCATCAGGAAGGAGAAGAGCCAAAGGGGAAAAAGCCCCTTATAAAATCATCAGATCTTGTGAGAACTCACTCACTATCATGAGAACAGCATGGGGAAACTACCCTCATGATTCAGTTACCTCCACCTGGTGTCTCCCTTGACATGTGGGGATTTTGAGGATTATGGGGATTATAATTCAAGATGAGATCTGGGTGGGGACACAAAGCCTAACCATATCACCCTCCTTTCTCCCACAAAACTTAGACCACCTCTGGGGAGAAGGAAAAAAGGACAGGGCAAATCTTGAATCAATTGGGCTTAAGTCTGGAAATGACTATGCTTAAAACCATAAATGTCTGCCAAGTTTGGGTTTTTCTACTGTGAGCAAAAATGACTTGTGTGCTAAGGCGAGTTCAATTACAGGAAAAAATTAAAATTTTGACATTCAGTTCTTACAATTTTTACTTATTTACAATAATACCTATTAATTTGTCCTTATAATTTCTTTTATGCTTAAAAAGGTCTTTCCTGTCATGATAGTTCTACTTGCATTTACTTACTTATACACTTAGCTCTTTATTCAAGTTAGAATTTATTTTGGTGTATGTTCTGAGTCTGTGCTCAGAACTTGCATTTACTTACTTATACACTTAGCTCTTTAATCAAGTTAGAATTCATTTTGGTGTATGTTCTGAGTCTATGCTCTGATTTTACTTATTTTTCTTACATTAGCAAGCCAATTTCTCTTATACTGCCTTTTTTTCTTTTTTTGGCTAACCACTTTATTGAGACTTTATTGAGATACAATTTACAAACCATACAATTTGCCAGCGAATGTTAATGGAATTTACAGTTGTATAACCTTCACCATAATCAGTTTCAGAATATGATCATCATCCCCAAAAGAAACTCCATACCTTTAACAGTCACTCCTAATTCCTCTGATTGCCTCTTTTCCCAGGCCTCAGCAACCATTAGTCTACTTTTTGTCTCTAGAAAGTTTCCCTGTTCTGGACACTTTGTATAAATGGTACCATGCAGAGTGGTCCTTTGCATCTGTCTTCCTTCAATTACCATAATGTTTTCAAGGTTTAGCCCTATTGTAGCATATATCAGTACTTCATTCCTTTTGATAGTCAAATATTCAATTGTGCAAGCGTACCACAGCTTATCACCTCACCAATTGTTTCCTTTTTTTTTATTGTTATGGGGTAATGTTATTTGGGTTGTTTCCACTTAATGACATTGTGGTTATTATTAATTCTTCAACAAATATTCATGTACAAGTTTTTGTGTGGACATATGTTCCATTTCTTATTTGTATTTTTTTGCCCTAGGATATAGATCCTGAATGTTTCATTTCTTTTGGATACATATGTAGGGGTGGAATTTCTGGGTCACATAGTAGATCTAATCTAACATTTTGAGGAACTGCCAGGGTGTTTTCCAAAGTGTCTGTACCATTTTACATTCCCATCAGCAGCATGAAGCTTCCAATTTCTCCACGTCCTCACTGACATTTGTCACTATCGCTTTTTGACTAATGCCATCCCAGTGAGCCTAAAATTGTATCTTATTGTGGTTTTGATTTGCATTTTTTAATGACTAATGTAAAGCATCTCTTCGTGTCCTTATTGGCCATTTGTATATCTTGCTGATAGTTTGTGTTTTTATTATTGAGTTGTAAGTATTCTTTACATATTTTAGAGATAAGCTCCTTTTTGATATACAGTTTTTAATCATTTTCTCCCATTCTATGGGTTGTCTGTTTACTTTCTTGATGGTGTCCTTTGCAGCACAAAAGTTTTTAATTTTGATGCAATCCAATTTACCTATTTTTGTTTTTTTTGCTTATGCTTTTGTTGTTATATCTAAGAAGCCATTTCCTAATCCAAGCCATGAAAATTTATACCTATGTTTTCTTCCAATAGTTTCATAGTTTGAGCTCTTAAATTTAGCTCTCTGATTCATTTTAAGTTATTTTTTTGTATGTGGTGTAAAGGGTCCAACTTCCTTTTTTGGAAGTTGTTCTGCATTCTTGTTTAAAAGACTATTCTTCCCCCATTGAATGGTTTCTCAACCTTACAGAAAATCAATTTTTATATATATATACACACACACACACACATATTGATATAAACATATATATATATATGAGTTTATCTCTGGACTCAATTTCATTGATCTATATGTCCATCCTATGTCAGTACCATACTATCTTGATTACTGTAGCTTTTTGGTAAGTTTTCAAATCAGGAAGTCTGATTCCTGCAACTTTGTTCCTTTTCAAATTTGTTTTGGTTATTCAGTCTCTTCTATTTCCACATGAATTTTAGGATCAGTTTGTCAACTTCTGTGAAGAAACCAGATGAAATTTTGATAGAAATCACATTGAATTTGTAGATAAATTTCAGGAGCATTGTGTTACTAGTAATAATAAGTCTTACAGCATTCCATTTATTTAGATCTTCTTTAGTTTCTTTGAAAAATATTTTGTAGTTTTATATCTTCTATTTTTAAAACAATGTTTTCTCCTATGATTAACTGCCTTTAAATGTTAAAGTCAAGCTGGTCCGTTTCTGTGCTCTGATTATACAATATAAACTGTGTCTCTTCTGCACTTATGCTGTACTATTTTACTTATGACAGTTTTGCATCATGCTCTGACATAGGATGAGGAAAGTCTCTCTATACCTCCAAAACTTTTTTAAAATAAAAATTTATTGTCTTTATTGTCATATTATCTTCCATGTGAATGTCAGAATTCTCTTTAATTCCACAAAAAAAGTTCTACTGCTTTGTTAATTGGAATTGTATTACATGCATAAATTCATTTAAAGAAATCGACGTCTTCATAGTACTGAGATTTTCCATTCAGGAGTATAATAAGTTTTTTATTTGTTCAACTTTTATGTGTTTCAATAATGTGTTACATTTTTATTTATGGATTCCTACACATTAAACATTTTCCTAAGTATTTTTATTATAACATTATTAAAGGTGGCATTTGGGACGAAGATTCTGAGACTTTTGTGTAGATCCCACTAATGTTCCCTTTCTCATTTTCCTGAAGGCTGCTTTTATTCTTACTGCCCTAAACTGGTCTACACCTTGGAGCTTCTGTTATGGCATCATTGCATTCAAAGAACCCAAACTTGGTTCACTTTTGTACTGGAAGACAGAGATACTATGATTTCTAAATGTAAACCTTGAGGTCAAAGACATGCATTTATTTCAGAGACCGATCAGATTCCTGCCCCCCTGCCCCAAAAGTAGTTTATTGGAAACAAGGTGATTATTCCAGATAGTGCTGTCCACATACTAGATGTGTTAGCTTTACCTGGTTCCCTGGTTCCCACTGAACACACGGATGACCAAAACATGGTTTTCTTCCCAGAGGCCTGTCTTTAGGGGCACACGCTCTTGGAGACACCACCTGCACAGTTCCATTGGCTTTTGTCTGCTTGCACATCACCTGCCGACTGTGGTATCCTTCACCGCAAGACACAGAGCACTGTGACCACATGCTTGTGAACCACCTAGGAATAAAAACTACAGGACTTTAGTAAGGACTGGTATGCCAGACCTTAGAGGGGTGTCTCATCAAAGGAAAAAGCTGATCCCAGCACCATGGCTGTCTTAGGCTGTCACATGTCTGTATGGGAATGGGAAGCAGCATAGATGACTCCCAGCCTTTTTCTCAGACCTTCTTTAACTCGGGTGCAACAGTGTCATCACATAGAGATGACTACTATAGGAATGGGGTACAGCTGTCTTCAGGTTTATGAAGAGCTGTTACTTGTGTGGCCCTAGAGGTTGTAAAGCTGGGGCAAATTTAGGAGGAAATTTCAAAAATGTGGAGTTCAATTCACTGAAACTAAAATGAAGAAAAAATATTTCCAGCATCTAAGTGTTGTTCACCCTGCAAGATACTTACATGGTAGCTTGTATAATTCTCATGTTATTCTCATTCTTGTAGAAAAGAAACTGATGTCCACTGAATTGAATAACTTAGCTACAACCACATGACTAACCTGCCAGCACAGCTGGGATTGAATTCTAGATTTATCTGACTCTAAAGTTCATGCTTTAATGATTATAGGAGACTGAACTTGGAGCTGGACACCTCTGAGATATTGAGTGCTTTGTCTGTTGGGACAAAGATGTTGTTGGGAGACTGCAGAGCAGGGGTTTCTAACCTGATGTCCATGGTTATCCAAGGAAACCACATACTTGGATGGAAAAAGAAATACATTTTATTGCCACTAAACTCTAATTGAAATTTAATATTTCCTTCAATTATAGAAACATAGGCCACAAGTACAGTAGCATTAATAGTACCTGTGATTTTGTTACCATTAGAAATAATAGATATTTACACATTACAATTATGATAGGTATCTCAAAATATAATTTATACTCACCATCATATTAAAATTAAAGCACAACTATATCTTGTTATTTTTTGTGTTAATAGAGAAGCAAAGCTATATCAGATCTTTTTTGTTTGTTTGTTTGAGATGGAGTCTCGCTCTGTCGCCCAGGCTGGAGTGCAGTGATGCGATCTTGGCTCACTGCAACCTCTGCCTCCTGGGTTTACGCCATTCTCCTGCCTCAGCCTCCCGAGTAGCTGGGACTACAGGCACCCGCCACCTCGCCTGGCTGATTTTTTTTTTTTTGTATTTTTAGTAGAGACGGTGTTAGCCAGTATGGTCTCGATTTCCTGACCTCGTGATCTGCCTGCCTCGGCCTCCCAAAGTGCTGAGATTACAGGCGTGAGCCACCGCGCCCGGCCACTGAAATATTTTTAAAGATCTGATATATCGCCGGGCATGGTGGCTCACGCCTGTAATCCCAGCATTTTGGGAGGCTGAGGAGGGTATCCACAGGCTTCTCCACACCACCAGAGGGAGGCATGGCACGGAAATGTTGAGGAGCCTTGCTGTAGAGGGATCTGGGATTAGATGATCTCTATGGTCTCTTCTAGGTATGAAAGTGTGCAACTGTTTATTCTAGGAGTGTGCAAAGACTTTAGAATATTTGAGAAACAAGACTGCTGACAAACTTCCCAATGTGGATTCTCTCCATGTTTTGAAAATCAAGAAATGCCATAAAACAGCTTTCTCAATCAGGTTACTCCAAGTTACTGAAGCATGAGTTTGCTGCTTTCTGAGGGATGACCTTAGCATGAGATCTTCCTTTTGAGAATTACAAAGAGTACTGGAAGACCTATCAGTTAGGGTGCTGCAATATTGATAGCCCTCCTAAGAATATGTCCCAAGGCACCCATTTTGCTTTACACTGTGACCCTGCCTCCCAGTCTCCTCCAAGGCACAGGTGACTGGATCTAGTGTGGATATCTGCCCAAGGGTAGTGAGCTGTATAATATTAAACATTCCTCCAGTTTCTCTCAGTAAAATGATAGTATCTACCTCACTGGTTTGTACTTAAAAAATGCTTCTTTGTTTGTTAATTTTTTTTTTTTTACTGTGGATTTTGGTACTATTTGGTCAACTATCTGCTAGGGTCTGTGTTGTAATCATTCATTGATTGATTTCATCGATATTTACAGGGAATATATGATGAGCAGACATTATGCCAAGTGCTAGGAATAAATTGTTGAGCAAAACATCTGTGGATTTACTCCCCATAGAATTTACGGTCTAGTGGGAGAGCAAGTCAGACAACTGTGGTAAGAATTATGAAGAATGATAAGGAAGTATAAAAATCATATAGCATAAGGCTGATTTACTTTGGAGGGCTAAGCTTAGGGATGGTTTCCCTGAACATGTATTGAGGTGTATATAGATGAACAGAAATGATTAAGTGAAGAGAGAGGGGACAGTGTCCTAGGCAGAGGGAGCAGTATGCACAAAGGCTCTGAGTCAGGAAACAGAATAGCACATCTAAGGGA
>NW_012101523.1:261879-284102 GCF_000951045.1 Mandrillus leucophaeus | reverse complement strand
ACCAGCATGGAAGGAGATCAAATAACCAGTGTGGGAGAGACAAGTGATAAAAGAGACAGCCCAAGGCCCAAATATGAAGGGAGTTCAATTCCTCCACTCATTTACTCAGTCAGTCAGCAAATATCTACTGAGCACCTACTATTGTTAGGCACTATTTCAAACATGAGATAAAAAGATGTACAAGATAGTCACAACCCCAGTGCTGGGAATTTTGGCATTTGTCCTAAGAGAAATGTGAAGGGTTGTAAGCAGAGAACCATCATGATGAATTTGTTTCAAATATCTGTATTCTTAGAGAGTGGACAGAGTACTCCAGGGAGGGAGATGAGAACCAGGAGACTCCTGGAGCAGTCCATGTAAGAAACAATTATGGCTTGGATTTTAGTGGTAACAGTGGAAATGGATAAGAATAGATGGAAGTGAGAGAAAGAGGGGAGTCTAGGATGTAGTCATAAAGATCTGAAATACTGGGGATGGAGTATGTTTGCTGGAGACCATGCACTGGATTTTGTACATTTAAAAATTACTAATTTGTATCATCTATTGCTTAGAAAGCTTATTAACGGTTTCACCTCCAGAAGTCACATCTAGAGAACTGTGTTTTTAACTAGTGCCTCTGGTGATTCTGGCCCACTGAATTATCACCTAAGTAAACCCAAGAAATTAGCCTCACTAAAGTCTTAAGGAACTGATAGGACTGTGTGTGCAGGAAGTAGATCTGGGTAGTGATTGAGAGCAGGGGCTCTAAACTCAGACTATCGCAGTTTGAATTCTGGTCCTAATAACTGTATGGCCTAGGGGAGTTTCCCCATCTATGAAACAGGAAATTAACAACATATACCTCCCAGGCCATTGTGATCCATGTAAAGCACTTAGCAGGATGCCTAGTATACAGTAAGTGATAAAAAAATTCTTAACTATTGAATTATTATATCCAAATAACTGCACCTTTCAAAACAAACAAAAACTTGGTGTTGGTGAGATACGAAGAGTGACTTCACTTACCTTGCTGGGCAGTCCCGGATGTTACAGGGCTGAAACCCAGCCAGTGGCTTCTGGAGGTGATCACACAAGGCCTCACTCACTTCCTGCCCATTGGCCATCACACACTGGGGTCTCTGAATACGGGTTCCCAAATGACCACAGGTGGCAGAACAATGTGACCAGTTACCAGGCTCCCAAAAAGGCTCTGCAGAAAGAAAACAAAATATCATGACAGCCCCAAAAGGGAAATGATGATGAGCTGGAGAGGACACAGCCAAAAACCACCATGAGATGTTTTTCGGTTCTTTAAGTCTGGTTCTTTAAGTAGCATATGGAGAGAAAGCCATCTCATAGTGCAAGGGAGTCCTCTAAATCTTATTTTCCCTCAACTAATTTACTGTAATAACTGGTGAGAATGGCGGCCAGAATGGGGTCCTTGGATCACAGCCTGGAGAGGGACTATCATCAGCCAGTTGGGTCTGCCAGAAAAATCCCAGAGAGAGAGAAGGCACTCTCAGCAGTGGGCTGCCTCCTCAGCATTCTCTAACCACAGCCAACAGGACAAGACAGGAGGGCCTCTCTAGGGGACGCCCTAATGGGTTCAATTTCTCAAAAGTGGATCAGGCAGAGAAACGAAAGATGATTTAGCAGGAGGAACAGGGACTAGGGATTAAGCAGTAAGGTTAAAGATGCATTTGAGTTCTGTTCTTATTTTTCCATTAATGCTTAATCTAAACTTCAGATTGATTCTGTAACTGCATAAACAATTTGTCACAGAGACATCTGAAGAGATAAACATAGAAGTTTCCTTTATAAGAGTAGAAGCTGACCACCTCCAGTAATCCCAGCTTTTTAAAAATTTTAGTCCCTATTCCAAACAGCCTTTCCCTTCCCTGCTGACACTCAGCAAAAGATGAGGTAGGACATGATGATGATGGATTTGTGTGTGATCACAGAAGGTGCCAGATTTTCCTGTAATAATTGCAAGTAATTGATAGCTACCAGCTGTGTCCACAGGCTCTCTCACATAGCCTGTGTCCACAGGCTCTCTCACATCTCTCTCACTTGTTTTCAAGTTTTTCCTTCTAATTTTTGAAGTTCGTTTTAAATTGCACATGGCAACATTTGCAAAGCAAAAATGTAAAATATATTTTTAGTTGGACACTCAGGATTACAGTTTATTTAAAAATAATTTTTTCAAAGTAGATACGTTTACTGAGAACCTCCCAGGTGACAGGTACTGAGTTAGACACTTTATAATCAATTTTTCATTTAATTTTCAAGATCATCTTGTGAAGTTGATATTTTTATTTGCAGAGGCAGAAACTGAATGAAACGAAGTAACTTGCCCAAGGTCTGTCACTTGTTTGCTAGACTGGATCCCAAGTATGTCTGACTGTTACGCCACATTTCACAAAGATACCTTGGCAGTTCAAGGCAGGACATGTGCATTTCTTTTAAAATGTGTGTTTTTTTTATTGAGGTATAATTCATATACAATAAAGTGATCAGATCTTAGGTGTGCAGTTTTACAAGGTTTCACAATTGTAAGCACTTATATAATCATGATCCAAAGCAAGGTATGTAATATTTTCATCATCCCCCTCTTGCCTCTTTCCAACCAATTGCTCTCCCCTCTTAGGCAGCAACTCGTCCACTTCTATCTATACATTAGTTTTACTTACTCTTGAACTTCACATAATATGTACTCTTGTGTATTTGGTTTTATTTTTTTCTTTTTGTTTTTTTGAGATGGAGTCTCACCCGGTCACCCAGGCTAGAGTGCAGTGCCGTGATCTCGGCTCAGTGAGCCTCTGCCTCTCCAGGTTCAAGCGATTCTCCTGCCTCAGCCTCCTGAGAAGCTGGAATTACAGGTATGCACCACTGCGCCCGGCTAATTTTTGTATTTTCAGTAGAGATAGGGTTTCATCATGTTAGCCAGGATGGTCTCAAATCCCTGACCTCGTGACCCACTGGCTTCGACCTCCCAAAGTGCTGGGATTACAGGTGTGAGCCACCACGCCCAGCCTTTGGTTTCTTACATTGCTTAGCATAATGTTTTTGAGACTCACTTATATCATTGTGCATGTCAGTAGTTCATTTCATTTTTTTCTATTGCTGAATAATGTTCCCATTGTATAAATACACCATAGTTTTTAATCTATTCTCTTGTCAATGACTATTATCAATAAGTTGAACACTCTTGAACAGAGCTTTTTGTGAACACTTTTTTTACCAGGTAAATACCTGTGAGTGAAACTGCTAGGTTGAGGGTAGGTGCGTGCTTAACTTTTTTAGGAGCTTTTTCCAAGGTGGTCTAAACATTTTACACACTAAGCAATGCATGAGAGTTTCAGTTGCTTCACATTCTTGCCAATTAATTTGGCATTGTCAGTCTTTTTGTTTTTAGCTACTCTGCTGGGTATGAAATTGTATGTCACTAAGGTTTTAATTTCCATTTCCCTGATGCCATCTATATATCATCTTTTGTGAAGTGCCTGTTCAAGCCTGTTGCCCACTGTGTGTGTGTGTGTAGGGGGTGGGGGTGAGGGATATTCATTGTTAACTTGTAGAAGTTCTTTATATATTCTAGATATAAGTTCTTCAGACATATGTTCTGCCAATATTTTTCCCAGTTTATGGCTTATGTATTCATTATTCTTACTGGTGTCTTTGATAAGCAGATCTTTAAAATTTTGATGTAGTCAGTCCAATTTGATAATTTTTTTTTGTTTTCTACTTAGTGCTTTTTGACACAAATGCATTTGAAAAGCAGATCATGCCATATCACTCCCATATAAGACTCCTCAATGACCTCCCATGGTTTAGGAGTAAACTCTTGAGTCTTTACCTTGGACCTCAAAGCTCTGAACGATTTGGTCCTCAGCCACTCTCCAACCTCATCTCATATCCCTCTCCCTCTCCCTCAACTGTATCCTAGTCACATGAATCTTACTGCCATTCTGAGGCCACATTAACCTTATTCCAATTTTATGGTCTTTGCTTCTTTCTTATTTTTCTGCACAAATGGTTTCACCTCATCCTTTAGGCATGGGCTCAAATATAACCTCTTAGAAGGCCCATCCTGATTGTCTTCACTAAAGTGGCTTCCTCCCTTCACTGTGTATCTCATAGCCCTTACCACTGAGAAATATCTTAAATATTTATTTGTTTACTGGTTTCTTATGCATCCCTCCTACTGGAATGTCAAGACCACAAACATTACCCTGTTCAACACTAGGACAGGGTATGTGAAATATTAGCCATGCAACCAATATTCGTTGAATTAATAAAGGAGTCTCTGAAATGCTAAGCTTAGGATCCTTTGAAGGGCTGGGACATTCCACAATGTGTATGTGTGTGGTTGTATATTTGGGCATATGTTTGTGTGTGTGCGTGTAGGAGGTGGCAGAACAATGCAGGTAGTTCCAATAAACCAAGAGTTTGACTATTCCAAAGGCTTCACCTTCACCAATAGCTTCAGCCTCACACATATCCTTTTTGTTTTTCATTAATTTATTTTAGGCAGTTCTTTTGATCTTCATGTCCATGCCACATGCAACACACCATGGTTTCTCTGACTGGAATTTCCTCCTTCCTCTTCCCAGAGCAAACATCATGACCTACATGAAAACTCAGTTGTCTTCTCTAGAGAGAGGTAGGGCCCCTTCCTCGGCGCTACCATTGTACTTTGGTCATCTTTTTATTATGGAACCTGTCACAGTGCTTTACAGTATCTGTTAACGTGACTGCCTCCCTCTTCAGACTGTGAGCTTCTCAAGGAGGAGGTCATCTCTGCATCCCCAGACCTGGGAAGAGTAAGCACTGGGAAAACATTTGTTGAAAGTCCAATGAATGGATATTTGGGTATACAACAATGTTAGTAGTATGTCTAAAAGAGGAGAAGAAATATACAAATACCATAAGAGAATGATGTCATAAGTAACGTGATGGATTGCTGACTGGCAGCTCAACACTGTTTTCCCCTTCTGTGCTCTCTCTTGCATCTCAGGAAGTGAAAGCCTAGAAACTACATGTCTTAAAATCCCTACCTGTAGTTACATTCTGCATTACACACTATGCAAATGAGAGGCACTGCTCAAGATTTAAAAGGTGAAAATGACATGGCCATTATTGTTCCTGTATAATAGACAGAGTACAACATGAGGTTTAAAAGGAGTTTCTTTGTGGCCAGGCGCAGTGGCTCACACCTATAATCCCAGCACTTTGGGAGGCTGACGCAGGCGGATCATGAGGTCAGGAGATTGAGATCATCCTGGCTAACACCGTGAAATCCTGTCTTCACTAAAAGTACAAAAAATTAGCTGGGTGTGGTGGCAGGCACCTGTAGTCCCAGGTACTTGGGAGGCTGAGGCAGGAGAATAGCGTGAACCCGGGAGGTGGAGCTTGCGGTGAGCCGAGATTGTGCTACTGGACTCTAGCCTGGGTGACAGAGCGAGATTCCGTCTCAAAAAAAAAAAAAAAAAGGAGTTTCTTTGTGTCCTGCGATTTACCCATATTTGAGCTACAAAGAGTTGAGATGATCAGTAACGGCTTCCTGTGATTCTAGCATTTCTGATTTTCTTAACTCTACCTTGATCCCTTGGCCTTCTGCAGAGTTTTACAAGCTTGTAATACTTAGATTAGGTTCTCCTGATTAAGCACTGATGCATAACAAAGTTGGTGTGTATGGAAAACTATGTCTTGAAAAAAGAACAATGAAAAAATCAATTCCAATACTCATAGCAGACTATTAATATCTATTAATATTTACCAAATTGGCAATAGTGTTGAAACTGGAAATCAATATCTATATTGTCACAAATAATGGTACACATTTGAGATACGAGCTCTGTGGGCTTCCTCAGGAGTGGATTTTTCTAAAAAGTGTTTCAATATGGAAAGAATAAGTTGAACCACCAAAGACTGAGGGTCAAGAGAAAGGCTGGCCAATTGCCTAGAAATAATTTTACATATTGCAAAGTGAAAAACACAGATGGTCTTTTAGCTAAATCCTTTTCCTTACACATGCCTCACACATAGCAAATCTGAAAAGGTCAAAATCCCAGACCTTGAGGCAGGGGTTCTCCTGTTGGGTCATTGCTGTTGGTTCTAGTGTTGGTTGCCTGGAGAACGTACTTTTTATGTCCTTGGGGAAATACGATTTTACTCTCTGGCCATCTTCGTTCTGAGAAGAAAAAAAAGTAGCACTTTTTACCAGTTAGGCATTGTCTAATTATTGGTCCAGCTTGGGTGTTCTTAAAGACAGCTACTAGGAAATGAGTCCTCTATAATAATACTGTGCTCCTGGATACTCAAGCTCATGATCACAGGTCTGGAAGGTGTGTGTGAGTATGGATGTGTGGGGTGTTATAGGAGTTTAGTTAGAGTTACTCACTGTGCTAGCATATGGCATCTCTGCATGTTTCCAGGGTTTCTAGCCTAAATTGCAAGATGAAAAAAATGTATTCAACAGAATTCCAAAAGGGACTGGAGGAAGCAGATTGGTTGGATAGAGCTTTGCCTCTCCAAGAGGAATGCTGGGAGCAAGAGAATGGGCATTGTTCCCTAGGCTTGCATGGTGAGGAGTATGGGCTTTTAGGAAGGTTGTGAAGCTTGCGCATAAGAGCAGAAGATGGTGGAGGAATGCTGTGATTTGATCCCTCCATCAAGTTACCAAAGTCATGAGCTGCTTGGTTTGAGGGGATTCCTGCAAGAAGAAGTATGCCAGGTAGGAGTGAGACAAGCATGCAGATTCATGAGTGGAAATGGGCAGAAGAAAGAAACAAGGCTGGGGTTTCTCAGGGAGCACGGAGAAATCATTCAAGAACCAGACAGGGTTAGCCTAGCCAATCTGTTGCAACTCTTCCATTCCAAGATTTTAGAAGATCACAGAGGCTTTTTGGAAAGAGCCACATGGTGGCACACCACTGCCTTTGTCAGTACTAAGAGTCCATGAAGGGTAGCAGGAAGAGCACCAAAAGAGCAGACTACATATTTGGGCATTAGTCCAAACTCTTTATGATCCCAAGGTTCCTCATAAATATAATGAGATTAAAAAATACCACCCACAACACTGTGCTATCATAAGTATCACAAGAATTAATGTGCATCAAAATGCTTTGTGCATGACATCTATTCCAACTCCCTGTATTGGCACCCCCCATCTCTTTATATCTCTGGGCTCCTCTAACTGCCCACAAGGAAAGCTATGGAGAAATCTCTTTCATGTTTTCTCCTCTTGGTTTAGCAATGGATTCTATACTCTAATACCAATTCTGCCAACGGTTCAATTTCATTCCTTCATAAAACCATTACTTAACACTAACATCTGGCTGGGTGCGGTGGCTCACGCCTGTAACCCCAGCACTTTGGGAGGCCGAGGCAGGCAGATCACAAGGTCAAGATATTGAGACCATCCTGGCCAACATGGTGAAATCCCATCTCTACTAAAAACACAAAAATTAGCTGGGCATGGTGGTGTGTGCCTGTAGTCCCAGCTACTCTGGAGGCTGAGGCAGGAGAATCACTTGAACCCAGGAGGCAGAGGTTGCAGTGAGCCAAGATTGTGCCACTGCACTCCAGCCTGGCGACAGAGCGAGACTCCATTTAAAAAAAAAAATCACACACACACACAAAACACTAACATCTGTGTTAGGTGCTGGGGATACGGGGTGGTAAAATAGGGTGTTAGAATTTAGTGCTCGTTTTTAAGCAGGCAGTGGTAGCAACGGTTAAAACCATCTGATGTCTATCTTGTTCACTCCTCAACTCCAAAATCAACAAAAGCGGGGCCTACTTTGTGCATATTATAGGAGGCAGTTAAGGAGCAATAAGAATTTGACACTTACCCAGCAAGTGGAGTACAGATGTTGCCACTGCCTTTCCAAGAGCATTGGTGGCTGTGCAGACATAGGTTCCTTCATTTTCAAGGGAAACATTCTGCAACAATAGGGATCCATTGAAAAGCAAGGAAACATTGCCACTCAGAGATCCTCCTCTCTTCAACCAAGTTATATTAGGCTGAGGGACACCTTTGGAACAAAAACAAATATAACAAAGGCAATTCCTTTAAGAACAGGGCCACAGAACCACTTGACAAATACCATTCACTGTTTTGACCATAAGTCAGCATATGGGTTTAATTATATATAATAGGAAAAATGGCTATTTCTATTTCTATAGCTACTCTATGGCAGGTGGAGGATCCTCTTAAAGCAAAGAGCTTCGGTCTACGGAGCATGTGACTGGTTTACACATGTAAGTTATGGAATGGAAGCCAAGGAGAGTGAGATTGCTCTGTATTGGGAAGGGAGAGAATTTTGAAGGTGGGTAGGGTAGTGGGAGTGTGGTTGGAACGAAGGAGTTGGTGAAGCTGGAGGAATGTGGAGGCAGAGACAGAGTGAGAAATTCCCAAGGGTTGGTTGTCACAAGGAAGTCTTTGGAAAACATAAATATCTCCTAGAGGTCTTTAAGTTGTTTGCTGTTCATATGCAATGAAACATTCCTCCCTCAGGAAGAATATATAACATCCAGGGAAACAGAGTTCATTAATTCTTTGTAAAAGAGGATAACTTCAAGGAGCAAAAGTAAGTGCTGAGTTTCAATTCTGGGTCAATGCAGTGAGATGCAGGGACTGTAAGCAACCTTGCAGGAGCCTGGACACAGACGGGAACATGAGGAATTGAAAGAACTTCTTTTCCCAAGTCTTAAGAAGTCTTAGCATTTTGCTGGGCTGTGGAATTTAAGATTCAGAGGAACTGAGAAATTTCATTTGGTTCTTCTTCTTTCTTTCTTTCTTTTTTTTTTTTGAGATGGAGGCTCCCTCTGTCACCTAGGCTAGAATGCAGTGGCACAATCTTGGCTCACTGCAACCTCCTGGGCTCAAGCGACCCTCTCTTCCTCAACCTCCAAGTAGCTGGGACTACAGGTGCAAGCCATCACACCCAGCTAGTTTCTGTAATTTTTGTAAAGACAGGATTTCACCATATTCCCCAGGGTGGTCTCGAACTCCTGTGCTCAAGCGATCCCCCACCTCAGCCTCCCACTGCACCTGACTTCATCTGGTTCTTAAGAGCTGGAATAGCTTCAGATGATGCCAAGATTGCTCTGGACAACTGTTTTGGGGGATGTTTTCTCCTCTTGCAGTGCTCTGGCTAGTGAGAATGGAGAAGAAATGGCATGGTTTTCTGACTTAAAAAAAAAAGATGCCACCACTATTGTCATGACATGTGCAACATACCTTACAGTAGGCAAAACGCATGCTCCATGAACATGGTGACACTTGAATTCTCAGAGTTATTCCTATTTCTTGGGAGGCAGTCATTGCCAGCTGTATCTCACAATTGAGGAACCTGGTAAGCCTTTTGACTTCAGGTCCAGTTCTGTCCATTACATCAAGCTGAATATTCAAGTCTCTTAAGGAAGTCATTGTGTGGCTTTAGAGGAAACTGATGATCTAGAAATGCTTAAATTTACTTGTAGAAACCCAAGACTGATATTGGCACTGAGGTATTGCCTGAAAACTCAAGGTGAAAAAAACACTAAATTTCTATTCAAAGAGGAGGTGGAAATGCATAGGGGAAAGAGCACTATCTTGGCTGGGTTGAGGTGAGGCTTTGTTCTCATTCTCAATAGTTATTAGTTCCGTAGCCCTGGACAAAGCACTTTAGATTTCAACTGTGGCATCTGTGAAAGGAATCTGAAAGAAGAGTAGGAACTTCATTATGTTCAGATATACTATTTGAAGTTTTAAAAATTGGAGACTGAGATGGTTGCCCTTGGGACTTTTTGTCCTTAATCCTGTGGCTTTGTATGATTCAAGTATGGTAGGCAGAATTCTAAAGACATTGCCGCAAGATTATCATCCTTTGGTTACTCAATAAATATCAATCTAGGCACTGGTGTGAAGGGAATTTGCAGATGTAATTAAGGTTACTAATCAGCCAGCCACAAAATGGGGAGATATCTGGGTGGGCCCATTGTAATTCTGTAAGTCCTTAAAATCAGAAGAGAAGGATAGAAGCTATCAGGGACATATGGAGAAAGAGAAAATAGGAGAGATGAGGCAGAGGAGGAATTCAGAGAGATTCAAAGTGTGAGAGCAACATGACCCACCACTGCTAGTTTTAAAGATAAAATGTTCCTGAGCTGGGGCGTGCAGGTGGCCTCTAAAAGCTGAGAGTGGCCTTCAGCTGACAGCTATCAAGCAAATGGGGACTTCAGTTCTAAAATAATAAGGGATTCAGCCAATAACCTGTAGAAGCTTGGAAGCAGATTTATTCCCAGAGCCTCCAGAAAGGAATGCAGCCATGCAACCACCTTGGTCTTGGCCTTAGATACTCTAAGTGGAACACTGAGTTCAGCTATTCTGTGCCAAGATGACCTACACTACATCGGTGAGATGATATATGGGTATTGTTTTAAGTCTCTAAGTTTGTGTTAATTTGTTACAGCAGCAATAGAAAACTAATACACTGAGAGATTTGTTTTAAATTTTGTTATAAAAACTAGGCTGGCCCTAAATAGCAGAAGGGATGCTAATCACATGTGCATATATCTTTTTTAGTATTTTCTTCTACACATATATGCATACAGAAAGTTTAAGCTTTCGAAAGGTCACAGCTATTAAACATTGGATCTGAGATTTATACCAGTAAAATTTGATTCAGAACCTTTCTTAACCACAATATAGGTAGATGTTATACATTTCTTAATATATTTATTCCTATGCACATTATAGTTTTTTGTTGTTGCAGTAAACAAGATTTTTAAAAATGTATTTTGTAGTTGTTTATTGCCAACACTTAGGAAAGCTATACACATCTGCATATTTACCTTGTTTCTAGTCATCTTACTGAACTTTATTATTATTTTGAATAGTTTTTCTAATTGATTTTCTTATCTTTTTTAAGGTAAATAATTATATCATTTGCACATAATGACAATTTCCTCTTCCATTCCAATATGTATACTTCTGATTTCTTTTTCTTGTCTTATTGTATTAGTAAGTGTCTCCAGAACGATGCTGAATAATAACCACTATAGCAGGTATGTAAGACTGAATATTTGTGTCCCTCCCCACCCCCATCTTGATCTTGGACCTCCTTCAACATGAAAAGCTTAATCTTGGACTTCCCATCCTCCAGAACTGTGAGAAATAAATTTTCTGTTGTTTATAAGCCACTCAGTCTGTAGCATTTTTCTTATAGCAGCCCCAGTGGTCTAAGACAGCAGGTATATTTGTCTTGTTTCCAACTTTAATGGAAATATTACTAATGTTTCTTTCTTATGCATGATACTTTTTTTTGGTACACAAATTTCCTTCTATTTCTAGCCTACAAGAAAATTCTTTGAGGTTAACATTTAATTTGCTTATTTTAAAGTAAATCATTTAAAGCTATTAATTTTATTCTGAGTACAGCTTTGGCTATGTATCTTATGTTTTGCAATGCAATACAACTATTGCCATTATTTCATTCACTTGAAAAATGTGTATTTGAGTGCTTATTCTATATGAGACTCTGTGGCAATGCTAAGGATATAATGATGAACTAAGTTCCTCACGGACCTTAATCTAGAGTGGGCCCATGCATCAAAAAAGCCAACTGCAATACAAAGAGATAAGAGGATAAGTGCATGCAATAAAGGTAAAATACTGGATGCCACTGGAGCACAGAAGCTGTACCTCATGTAGACTGGAGAGAAAAATAGGGAAGATATCTGCAAGGAGGAACATATTGTGCAGATGTGGGAAAGTATGGGAACAGGAGCAGAAGTCAGACTTTTCATGGTATAGTGTCTTGTTTTTTGATTGAATGTATTATCTGCATCACCTATCCCCAACTTATAAAAAGTTAATAATAGAGCCCAGAAACATGTCTCTGATTTAACTTCTTGTTAAATTTTCTCTTGGGGTCTCTTTTAGCTCTAAGATATCTGTGAGATCAATTCATTCATTCATCCATCTACTCTTTCGTATATTATTTAATTCACTCTTATTATTCGCTCTCTTTTATAGCATTATTACTGCATTAATCTCAGTTCTCCTCAGTAGATCATGAGTACAGGCCTGGCAAAGATTAGATGTGTGAATGTTTGTTGAATGCATAAATGAATAAACTAGGGAATGCATTTACTAGAAGAAAACCGTATTCTATCCCAAAGATACATCAGCATGACTTTTTTGGTTACTCGTGCCAATGCTCTCTTCCAAGTAGCAAAGATAATAAAGCGCTGACTGTATGGCAAAATCCTCAGAAACTCAGATACTATTATTTTGGAATCTATGGTAATTTACAGAAGGGTTATATTAGTTAGAAAGAGAAAAAATCTTACTTCACTGGCCTCCACAACATATACACAATTGTTAATATGAGTATAAATCAATATTTATAAATTAAAGTGGTTTCCTTTAAGGCCCTAAGTAATTCTCGCTTAAATGACTGAACATTTTTAAAAGCCATTCATAGACTTGAAAGCATTTTACAATTCAGGGATGTTTATTAATTCAGACTTGCCTCTTACAATTAGTCCAAATTAATGAGTGAGGTTTTCTCAAGACATAAAGCCTCTTACAGTGAAAGACCCTAAACAATTTCAAATACATTGGCTTATTCATTATTCCTCCTCGGTAAGAAGCTTGTAAGCGGTGTTGTCAATTCTACATTGAAACAAGGTTTACCAGAGGCCTTCAGCCAGGTTAAACAAGCTGTGTGGAGATCTCCAGGGAGAGCATTTCCGGCAGAGGGAACAGCAAGCACCTTGGCCCTGAAGCAGGGTTCTTAACCTGGGGACCGTGAGCCTCACGTGGATCCATAGATAGGATTCAGGAGTCAGTGACCTTTTCATCAACTCTAGCTGAAATGTAGCACTTCTATCGATTATGAATGTAAGTCACAGACTAAGGTAGCAGTGTCTTTAACTCTCTCAACAATGGAAGTCACAGATATTTTCGTATCACATTACAAGTGTGACCAGATCTCTCAAAATATTTTTTTATGCCAACACTACTTCAAAAATATGGTAACTATTGTACCTAATGCTAGATTTTTAATATGATGCATTAATAATGAAGTAAATACATTATTCGATCACATATTTGGCTTATTAATATTTTGATACCTATATTTTGATTATAATTGGTTTTCTTTAAATGCAGTATATTTTGTTTTATACTTTTGAAAATATTATTTCAGAAGTAGTACCACAGGCTTCATCAGACTGGTCCAGGACACATTCCTCCAATTTTGGAGGAAAATAAAAGAGCATATGGCTGCAGGAATGTGAGCCAGGGAGAGAACAGTAGGTGACAAGGTCAGAGAAGTGGCAGGTGGGGCTCAGGTCATAGAGCTCAGGCAGCCTGATAGGTCATTGTAAGGCTTTGGTTTCTATTCCACAGGTTTTGAAGAATGGGATGAGCTGACTTGTGTTTCTAAAGGACTGCTTTGACGGCTGTGTTGATTGCAGGCGGCAAGGGCAGAGGCAGGGAGATCAGTGAGGAACCTGTCAAAATAATCCAGCCTAGAGATGATGGTGACTTGGACCAGTGTAGTAGCAATGAAGGTGGTAAGAAATGATCAGATTCTGGGCCTACTGTGAAGGTAGAGCAGACAAAATTTGATGGGGTTGGGGCAGTGTGAGAGAGGAAAGCAAGTCAAAAATGACTCCAGGATTTGTAGCTCAAGCAAATTAAATAACTGCATTGTCATTCACTGAGATGAGGGACACTATGAGAGACGCCAGTTTGGGAGCAGAACTCAGGAGAGCAGTTTTGGACATGTTAGTTTTGAAATAACTATTACATATCCATGGAGAGATGCTGAGCAGGCATGTGGATATGTTAATCTAGAGCTTAGGGAAAAGGTCTGTGCTGAAAATATAAATTTAACAGTTTCCAGCATATAGATGTCATATTTGAGTCCTTGTGCATGTATGGGATCAATAGGGAGAGAGTATACATAGAGAAGAAAAAACGTCTGAGGACTAAGGCCTGGGGTAGTTCAACTTAGAGATCAGGGACAAGAGGTGGCACAAAGGAAGCTACAAAGGAACAGACACTACGGTAGGTAGAAAACAGAGTGGTTTCCTAGAAGCAGAGAAGGAGGGAGTAATAATTGTCCAATGCTATTGTAGTCAAATGAGCAAGTAAGGTAAGGCCTAAGAACTCACCACGGGGCCTGGTGTGGTGGCTCACACCTGTAATCTCAGCAGTTTGGAAGGCTGAGGCAGGCAGATCACCTGCGGTCAGGAGTTTGAGGCCAGCCTGGGCAACATGGCGAAACCCTGTCTCTACTAAAAATACAAAAAACATTTAGCCGGTCGTGGTGGTGTGCACCTGTAATCCTGGCTTCTCGGGAGGCTGAGGCAGGAGAATCGCTTGAACCTGGGAGGTGGAGGTTGCAGTGAGCCAAGATCACACCACTGTACTCCAGCCTGGGCAACAGAGTGAGAATCTGTCTCAAAAACAAAACAAAAGAAAACAAAAACAAAAACAAAAACAAAACAAAACAAAACAAAACAAAAAAAACACCTGACCACTGAAGTTAGCAATTCACACTTACATGGTAAGCTGTTGGTGACCCTATCCTAACAATAGCTATGAAGGTAATGGTATGGAGAATGTTTGGTTGGAGTGGATTCAAGAGAATGAAGAGAAATGAAATTGAAGACAACAAGCATAAGCTACTCTGGAGGCACTTTGCTATAAATGGAAATCAGGAACTGACACAATAGCTGGAGAGGGAAGTGGAGTCCAGGGCAGGGAATTTAGGGATGGCTTTGCTCACCTGGAATTCTTATCTCATCTCCCTATTTCCACTCTTGCCTTCCTTTTACTCTCTGATTTTTTACAGTCTATTTTCAACACAGTAGCCATAGTGTTTCTTCTAAAAGGTAGCTCAGATCATGACATTCCTTTGCTTAGAATCCTCTAATGGCTTCCATCTCACTTAGAACAAAAAATAAACTGCTTATGATGTCTTATCATCTGCTAACATACATGGTCTTCCCTCAACCCTTGCCCACCAACCACCTCAAAACACAGAAAAAAAACAGAGCCAGAGAGAGATGGATTTTTATTTTTTTTAGTGATGGGGTCTCACTGGGCTGGAGTGCAGTGACTATTCACAGACTTGATCATAGCATACGGAAGCCTCAAACTTCCGGGCTCAAGGGATCCTCCCATCTCAGCCTCCTGAATAGCTGGAATTATAGGTATGCACCATTGTGCCTGGCTAAGGGGTGGATCCTTGATTAAATCATTTAAATTCCTGAATCCAGATGTGTCTAAAATTGTGTCCAGATTGTCTACACTCCAGGACTTTTCAGTTTTATTAGCCAATAGTTTCTCCATTTTTTCTTAAGCCAGTTCGAGGTGGTTCTCTGTTCCCTGTAACCATGGGAGTCTAGACTAAAAACTAAGGTATGAAAATAACCAAGATGGCCAAACAACCATGCCAGCACAAGTTTCTCAGAACAAACTGACAAAGTTACATTCCAAAAGAAAATGTCAGAAATAGGAAGTTTGAAATGAAGAGCATGGGACCACACCAGAGTGCAGGACCAAGTCCTTCTCACTACGCACTGTCCCAGGGGCCATTCCATCTACTTTGGGAAATATAATGATAATTCCTATGCTGAAAACTCCCACATCTACCTATCCAATCTTAATCTCTCCCTTGAATTCAAGACTCCTGGACATCTCCCATTGGCACATCATGTCCCACAGGCGCCTCAAACACTGTAAGTCCCAGAGTGAACTCCAACTCCCTCTCCTACCCCACAGGCCTATTCAGCACCTAGAAGCATCGTTACACGTGTAAACATTTTCAACTAACTGAACAGGCCAGAGGAAATTCAGGCAGATTTCTTCGTACCACTGTTATTTATGGTCTTTCAAAATAACACATTTGCTCTGTTGCAACAGCTATAAAATGTCAGAAATAGTTTAAACTTATTTATCTAACCTTAAAGACAGGCTATTTCCCCCAAGACTTGCAGCTCTGAAATATTCAACATTCTGTTTCCACAATGCTGAAATTGTTTTGGAAGACAAATGTTGTGAAAAAAGTTCAGAGCCGGAGGGGCTGTGAAACATGTGTTGCAAAAAGTTTGCACCTCGGGGGTGTCTTTAAACTAGTCAGTGTTTAAAAACAAATTTCCTTCATCCTTGAAAGGCTCATGAAATATTTCACACTGTAAAATCTCTGACCTATTCAGACTGCCCTGAAATGCTGGATTTTTAAATAAATATATATTACATCTAAATGTTTTTGCTCATCTGTTTGTTTCTTCCAGCTACTCAAAACTCACTCAGAATTCTGCATTACTTTTTCATGTATGACAAATGAAGACTTAAGCTACCATCAGTTACCTCTGGGGATCATGAAGAAATGATGTTGCCAATTTATAAAAGACAAATCAAACACAGGTTAGACAAAAGGAGTCATCACTAATAAATGAAAGAAATAAATAGGAGTTCAAGGGTTCAATGTCAGAGAAAGTATCTCAAAACTGCTAGAATAATGAATGCACTCTTCTTAACTGCAGGGCCAATCTGTGCAGCATAGTAAATTTTGTAAGGAACATTCCTCTTCTGAGTTAACTGCATACCCTTTTGTTCTTTTTGAAAAATGTGTTATGTATGCTTTTTGGATACAATGGACTATCCATCATTGATGCCATATCCAGAACTGTCTCCAAATATAGGGCTATGGCTTTTACTATTTACAGAATTCTTTTGAACAGCTGTTTCAGTACTTTCTTTTCTCTAGTAAACTCATGTTTAGGTTGACATAATCTGTTCCCCAATCAATTTGATTTTTGAGGATTTAGAAATCATCTGGGTCAAAGTATCTATCCCCAACTCCATCATTAAAAGTCCTTCCCTAAAGGTTTTTGAACTGTGTTTTTCTGACATGGAGGAGGGTGTCAACAAGTCCTCTTCCTGGCGTGGTCATCCTGATCTCTCACGTACTCTGGGCTTCTGCTTTGTGTGAGCCTGGGCAGTTCTCTAACTCCACCAGACATATCTCATGAGCACTGCATGGTTCACTGCTGGATACTGTCCTCCAGGGTCTTATTTACAGGCTAGAAAGTGCCAGTGAAAATTATTATATCAAAACCAAAAACTTTCAGTAGTTCCTTGAAGAAGAAGAAAGTTAAGAGTTGGTGCAAATCAAGCATAGTGATACATGCTGGAGCTATGCAAGTGGTGTAAACTACTGATTCCAGTAAAGGGGATAGGAAGAACTCCTAAACAACAGCTCAAAAGGGAGAACCATGGACATTCGTGAGGCCCTTCCTGATAATCAGCAATTCTGGTAATCTGTCAATATAACATTGGGATGTAGATGAACAAATAGCTATTAGCCAGTTGGTATTTGCACCAAAATCTCCAAGTGGGTTCCACTGCTGTCACCAGTAAACCCCAGAGGACTACGTGTGGGCTGCTGGTGTCTTGGGGTGACATCTCAAGACTGTGTTGATTCCCCAGGACTCCATTTCCTCTTTCCTCAAACCACTGACTCTTGCCTTTGGTTCTTCTGAGCTGCACCTCTCACTCTATTTCTAGGGGGTCTTTTCTCCTCAGGAATGGTAGGGAGTAAGAGTCAGTTTTCCTAGCTCTATAACTTTTCCTGTTCTTGGAGGAGAAAAGCACAAAAGCCTTTTCAATTTAGGGGAGTCACTGCTAAGAACAGCTATCCTCCAGCCCGCGAACTGCACCATTCTCCAAACACACCACACTGGCTGTAAGGCTATTTTCTATGTGCTGTTCTCTCCACTGCAGATCAATTGCTATTCCCTTTCACCACCTGGAACATTTCTCCACATTCTTAAAGACCCATCTCAAAATCATTTCCTTGATCCTCTTGGACATTGACAGCTCATTTCCCCTGTGTGAACCTCTGAACACTGAGACATCAATTGTTGGCATGCCTGATTCTACCTTCAGAATGAGCCCAGAGCATGGACCTGGGTTCTACCATTTAGCTCCCACTTCTAGTTCACTCCCAGTTACCCACTCCTGGTTCACTCCTAGTTTGAGTTTACTTGTGATTACTCACTCCTGGTTCACTGCTGGTTTACTCCTGGTTCTAGTTGACCTCTGGTTACCCACTAATTCCTGAGGAAGAGTCTCTCATTTTGAGAGGATATTTGAGATAATTTCCAGGGACCTCTTTGCCCCATTTACTGGCTAAATCAGTGGTTCTTAACCTTGGCTGCACATTAGAATCTTCTGGGGAAACTTTAAAAATCCTTGGTTCTCAGGACATACTACCGATGAATTAAATCAGAATCTCTCAGGGCAGGGCTGGGGAGATGTTGTGGTGTACAGGCCTGACATTAACCATAATAATAAAATGACCTGACTGTAGTATGCATCAGTCATCAAAATGAATAACTGGGTATTGAATTAATAACTAGGGAAAATAAATGAATGAAAAGAAAAAAAACAGGGTTAAGTAAGTTGGGATGTTACTAGAGATTCCAAAATTCTACACAGGTCCTATGGGGCTCTTCCCATAAAGGAGTGTTTTCCTTCCATTAACAAGGTCCTGCATGGTTTTCTCAGACTGTACTCAGAAGCTTGCATGCTTTCTTATTTCTGGGGGTTGAATTCCAACAAAATTCCCTTTCCCTCAGTCCCCACCCTGTATGGGTGCTGTGGGCCTCTGTCTTGCTGTGAAGGCATAGTTAGATCATAGTAGCCGGAATGAAGTAGTGGGTCATTCAGGGGCTTCTGACGGTTCCGTGTTTTATAATGGATGCTGTTCCATGCTGCACAGTTGTCCTATGCTCTCTGCTGCTGCCTGGGGGTCTCAGCACACACAGCCAAAAGCAGAGAGTCCTGGAGGGCAGAGAGCAAGCAAAGGCATTTCTTGTAGTATAAGTAGATTTGAGTGGTATAGGGCATTCAAAATCCTTCACTTTTACTGCTTGGTATGAAAAGCCTCCCAATTGCTATCAAATCTCATGCAGGTTTGGGAAACTCCAGACTAGCCACTCTGGCTCCTGCCCTGACACCAATACGAGGAGCCAAGGGAACACAGGCCAGCCAGGAGGCGCCACTCAGAGACGCATGGAATTGAAGCAACTCATTTCTTTAGAAGCCTGGACTTCAAAAGATCACCGAGGAAAGAGCTTCAGTCCAAGAGCAGAGGAAGATACAAGGCTCCTGCCCTGTGGATTGTGTAGGTGTTTAGTGCACCATCTTACAGGCTCAACAGGACCAAGCCAGGACCATTTTATTAATGTTAAAAACTCAGGGGAGCTAAGTGAGTCTTAATATCAGAAATATGGTAACCAAGAAACAATGGCAAGCCAGGCACTGTGGCTCCCACCTGTAATCTCAGCACTTTGGGAGGCTGAGGTGGGAGGGTTGCTTGAGGCCAGGAGTTCTAAACCAGCCTTGGCAGCACAGTGAGACCTCTGTCTCTACAAGAAAAAAAAATTAAGTCAGGTGTGGTGGTACATGGCTGTAGTCTCAAGGGGCTAAGGCAGGAGGATCGCTTGAGCACAGGAGTTTGAGGCTACAGTGAGCTATGATCATGCCACTGCATGGAAGAAAGGTGCGTGGTTGTCTGGAGGACAGGGAATGGGTGGGCACACAATGTGGAACTACATGATGACAGTACATGGGGCCTATGGGTCAGTCTGTTGTTACTATGTGATAGGGTAAATACTAACATGGGGCTGAGTGTCTGCGGAGTTTTCAGGACAGAGAAATGTACTGGTGGCACTGAAGACAGGGGTGGGGTATAGATGTTGGGGATGAAAGCAGTGTTGTAACAATAGGGCTGGACCACCAAGGCTGTACGTGAATGCTTCAAGACATGGTGTCACTCAAGACATGTAGACCCACAAGCCCAAGCACAAGATTTTTTGCAAGAAGTCTGAAATTTGATAGGTGTTTGAAGAGCCCCTCCTGTTTTTTCATATTGTATATCCAGCTACCTTATTCTAGATTTCTTTCTACTTCTTGATTGTATACAGATCCATGTTTTCACCACATGAGAAATTGATAAAAGATGCAAAGAAAATAATTTTTTTCAAGAAGCACTCAAAATAGAGCTTCAGTGAATCTTTAAAGAGCAGATAATTGTTTTATAAATGAGTCTTTTAAATCTGCTAAATCAATAATCCAAATACAAGTCCAAAGAGAGTCAGGGCAAGAATATTAAGGGTGAGGTGAGGGAGTCCATAGTCACTACCAGACAGTGCATAATTTGCCACATTCTTTCCCACTGCTGCAGTGATGGTAGAAGCATGTGTCAAGGTGGTGAGGCTTCCATCATATGCCTGGCTGAGCACAATGGGCTGACCTTTGGCCTGATACTGGCTGGCATCTTGTGGCCCGCAAGAGGCCAGGCTCCCAGTGTACTCTCCCTAGATCTCATACCATGGGGCAGTCCTCCAGGTGAGGGTGGGCCCTGGAGGTTGAGCCTGTTGCCCACCCCTAAGCTGATGACACCCCATCACCAGGCTGCAGCACTTCCTAGGTTCTGCCTTACGCCTCGCTTTGACAGTTTTCCCTCTGGTCAGACCTCCTGCATGGTGCCTATTCTGCTGTCTCAAACACAGAGTTTCATTCTCTGTCTAGCTCCTTTGGAGTCACACAGAATTGGGTTTAAATCTTGGCATACACACTCATTAGATATACAAACAAAGACAAGTAACTGTGTGTATCTGAGTCTGCTTCCTTATCTGCAAAACAAAGATAATATCCACTTTGTACGCTGTTGAAGCCAACACAAGTTATTATTTTTGATGATGAGCTTTGATGGTTTTCCAACATGTTATTTACTGACATGCTGCCTATTAGCACATACTCCTCAGCTCTTTGCAATATGGCTGCCCTTCATGCATGACTACTTGCCAACACCCTAGCCTCAGGACACCTGTGTCCCATACCCTCAATTAATGACACATCGATTGCTAAATGCCAGATATGTCTGCTCACTCCTGGATAAATCAGATACATGCAATGTCAGTTTAATATCTTGAGTGGCTGGCAGGCTTTTTGGGGTCCAATAATCCAATCAATGACAATTGATGCAATCTAGTTGCATTCAATTTATGGCTTTCTGCAGTTTCTTTCTCCTCTAATTTTTCATCCATATTGAAATACAGATTGGTTCACACCATTACCCTGCTTAAAACGTTTCTTATCTCCTCTCTGCTAATAAAATGAAGTCCATCAGTTTCAGCATGACATTAAAGTCCTTCACATTCTGGTCCACACTTACACTTCCAAACCCACCTCTTCCCACTCCCCTTCACATCCTCTGCTTTAAGTCACACAGATCTGCTTGTGATGTTGCAAGTAAGCAGGGTGCTTTCATGTTTCTATGCTTTTGCATATATGCTGTTTTGATTAAAATGCCCTTCCTTTTCGTTACAAGTAGGCTGGTTGCAATTCATCTTTTTTATAAACCTTTTCTGACTCCTTAGTTAGAAGCCTTAATTAGTCTCTCTTTAATGTGTCTGATACACTTTACAAACACTTCTATTTTTGCATTTATGACATCATATCATAATTCCTTTGTCTACATAGCTGCAGAAACCAGATTGTATTCATCTCTGCATGCTAAGGAACTAGATTGGGCTTAGTAAATGCTTAGTGAATGCTCGTTGAAGGGAAGAAAAGATGGATGGAATTTCCAACCATGATTGGCTGTTTGACTGAATATAGGGTTGACAGGAGGATAGTGGGAAGATTTCTGTATCATAGACAGAGGTAGGAAAAAAGGGGAAGGGGGAGCCTTTTTGAGTAGGGAAAGACATTTTAAACATACATTTTAAGATGACAATTTTAGCTATTTCAAAGATTGCATGAGTTTTTAAAAGAGATAACAGCATAGAAGAGAGGATATATTTCAAAAACCACAGATCAGGGAAAATAAATTCATTTTAATTTAGAATATAGTCAAAAGCACCAAAATGTCCAGTTCATAAAACAAGAGCAAGCAGATAATCTTAGATTTCTTTTTAAGTCTTCTGAAAAGTATATGCAAAAATCGGTGGGTAAATACATTTTTCTGGAGAGAGAGTTTTTTTTTTTTTTTTTTTTTTTTTTTTTTTTTGCCAAAGGGATTTATCACTGAAAGAGGTATATGACTCACTACCATCTAATTCCACCCCATATAATATAAACTAGCAGTTTATAGGGGAAAATAATTGTCAGAGCAATGAGACCATGTTTAGGAATTTAACCACATAATCCTGCTGTACCACAA
>NW_012101523.1:229790-261829 GCF_000951045.1 Mandrillus leucophaeus | reverse complement strand
TATGCAAAAATCGGTGGGTAAATACATTTTTCTGGTGAGCCACTGCTGAGAGATTTTTTTTTTTTTTTTTTTTTTGGCCAAAGGGATTTATTACTTAAAGACGTATGAGAATCACTACCATTAAATTCCACCCTATATAATATAAACTAGCAGTTTATAGGGGAAAATAATTGTCAGAGCAATGAGACCATGTTTAGGAATTTAACCACATAATCCTGCTGTACCACAAATATTTTCTCAAGATCCTCCCCTGAAAGGGTAATTGTTAAACCCAGTAAAGAAAGTTAGTAATTTGCCTAGACATCAATAAAATTCTTAGGTATATTCCACAGCATTTTATCCCTTAAAAAAATCCCCTGATTAAGAAAAACCTTTTAAGTTTATGTGATATGTTTCTTCTGAAACTGACCATCCTCCCATAGATATGAAAGGGCCTCCTTGCCTGCACATACCTCTTGGGTATGTGCATACATACACCAAGTGCTCTGCTTTGACCCAGTGAGATGCACACTTGCCATCATCTGTTTGTGCATGCACTGTGTGGGATTAAATAGGAAACTGTAACTTCTACCTACCTTTTCTCATTCTCTCCTCTCAATGAGCAGCAAAACAATGATGGGACAGGTAAGGTTTAAAACTACCCCACTAGTAGATTCAGACTTTCTAGCTGGCAATTTGGGGATAATGTACTTTGAGTTCTAGACATTTTAATTTTAACGCTCTATGTAGTCACAAAAATGTTGAATGTCCTGTGACCCAACAATTCCATTCCTGTTACTCTTTTTTAAAAAAATAATCCAAATGACACAAAAAGTTATATGCATAAGGTTTCTTACACTGCTGTATGGAACTATAAAGAAGTACAAATAGTTTAAGTTTCCAAAAACAAGAAAAGGGTTTAATTATGCTACATTCACACAATGACACACTGGTGTGGCTAGTAAATGATACTTATGATTTTTTAATAACATGGGAAAATTCCATGACTTAGATATAGAGAAAGGGTTACAGGAATACAGCAAAATAGAAATAATGGTTGTGTCTTTGACAGGATTATGGGAATTTTTTTTGCCACATGATACTTTGTTATGCTTGCCAAATATTTTATGAGATGTGTTACTTTTTATGAGACAAGAAAACACACAAAAGCAGCATTCAGAACAGAAAGGGCACTAGCTTCAGAGGCAGTAACTGGGTTCGGAACTTGGCCCTGCCATTGTCTAGGCCTGTTACTTTGGTCAAGCCTCTTCTCTGGGGATCTTGTGTGCAAAACAGGGCTGGACTCATGGATTCCTAAGGTCCTTCCATATTTAATTCTCAAGATTTTATTTCAGTAAGATCTTACCTAGTTATCTCAGGGAAAATATCTTTCCCTGTTTATTCTTCATCCCTTTTTGGAGGCAAGAAGGGACCTGATCAAGGCTGGTAAACACAGGGCTGTGGCTGGCATCCAGACATCTAGAAGGAGCTGTGCATTCTGAGGCCACAAGGACATGAACAAGACCTGAGTCATTTCCATCTAAGGCTGTTCAAATCCCCTCAAAGAACCCTTTCTACTTACTTTCCCCCAGTGAACTTGTTTTACCTTCAACATTAGCTTGTATAAGAGACTTTTTCAAATTTATCGAATTCTGGTTTCATTGATTTACAGACTCATATTATTTGGTTCCTTTCTTTTTTTTTTCCCCCTTTTTTCGAAATGGAGTCTCACTCTGTCGCCCAGGCTGGAGTGCAGTGGCACCATCTCAGCTCACTGCAACCTCCACCTCCTGGGTTCAAGCAATTCTCTTACCTCAGCCTCCCAAGTAGCTAGGATTACAGGCGTGCGCCACTATGCCCGGCCAATTTTTGTATTTTTAGTGGAGACATGGGTTTACCATGTTGGCCAGGCTGGTCAACCCCTGACCTCAAGTGATCCGCCCACCTTGGCTTCCCAAAGGGTTGGGATTACAGGCGTCAGCCACTGTGCCCAGCCTATTTAGTTCCTTTCTTTTTACTGCAACTAGAGTTTTCAAGTCATCATACAAGTAACTGGATTTTTCATGGGCTGGTATTGCAGCTCCAAGAACTCCTTTGTAAAGGATATTGCGTCTACATATTTTGAGAGAGTTCTGTTTTTTTTTGTTTTTTGGTTTTTTTTTCCCCCCTAGATTCCCTCCCAATAGTAGGTGAGGACTCTTGGCCCTCAGTTCTAAGTTCTGACTGGCCAGGTATCTTAGTTCAAGCATTTTTTTCTACATTTAGTTTTATTTCGTCCCAGATTCCTGCAAAGGACCAACGGTCTAAGATAAAATTTCAGGACTGGAAACAGTCTTCCTGGTCATCCCATCATAATTCCTCATTTTATAACAGAAAGCTAAGGAGCAAGGAAACTATGTGATGGGTCCAAGGTCTTACAGGAAACAGGGCTAGGAGGTGAACAACAACAACAAAACAATATAACTGATAACCACATGTCAAAAAAAAAGTCCATTCTCCAAAATTAATGGACATTAATAGTTGCTATATTTGCTTCAGACTTTTTTTTTTTTTTAAAAGACAGAGTCTCGCTCTGTTGCCCAGGCTGGAGTGCAGTGGTGCGATCTCAGCTTACTGCAGCCTCCACCTCCTGGGTTCACGGCATTCTCCTGCCTCAGCCTCCCAAGTAGCTGGGACTACAGGTGCTCGCCACCACGCCCAGATAATTTTTTGTATTTTTAGTAGAGACGGGATTTCGCCATGTTAGCCACAATGGTCTCAATTTCCTGACCTCATGATCCACCTGCCTGGGCCTCCCAAAGTACTGAGATTACAGGCATGGGCCACTGCGCCTGGCCTGCTCATTTTTATATTGAGTGGTTATTTGTATTGATTTAGAGAAGCTATTTCTATATTCTGGTACTATATAACAAATATTTTCTGCCAGAAATGTGGCTTGACTCTTAAATTTACATGTCTTTCAAGGATCAAAACTTTTATATCTTAACAGCAAAATGTGTCAATGTTTTTTATAACAGCTTATTGAAATATAATTCATATACCAAAAATTTTACCCTTTAAAAGTATAATTCTGTAGTTCTAATATATTCACACAGTTGTGTAACCTCATCAACACTATATAATAGATGTTTTACTTTATGACTTGTACTTTTTGTATCTTTTCCATTCCAAAGTCATAAAGATATCTCTTATATTTTATGATTTTTTAAAATATGTTCATATTTTAGGCATTTACATCAGAATTTATTTTTGGTTGAGATTTTTTATATTTATAAACAATTATCCTATAACAATTTACTTAACAGTCTGTCCTTTATTGGTTTTTAATTCTTCTGCTATTAAATTCTAGTTTCCATATACTGTATACTTGAATCTGCTGTGGGCTCCACATTCTATTCCATTTATTTGTCTATCCCTTTTACATTGCTGTAAGCCCTCAAGCTTTATGCTAAGTCTTTATATTTGACAGAGCAAATCTCAGCCACCTTGTTATTCCTAAAAATTGTTTGGGCTATTCTCAGCCACATGCACTTTCGTATTAATTATAGGATCAGTTTGTTAAGTTCTAGCAATCCCACAGGATTGCTTTTTTTTAATTGAAATTATTCTGAATATAGAGATCCAAAACTTTTTATATTTTCCTTGCTTTTAAATGAGGATAATTATATTATCTACAAATAAGAAGAAATTTTTCTAGTTATTTTCTAGTTTTTATTACATTTCTAGTCTTCTATTATATTTTATTATATTTCTAGTCTTCTCTTGGTTTCTAATTTTCTAGTTCTAATTTTTCTAGTTATTTTATCTTATTGCACTGGCTAGTGCTAACGCAGTGTTGAACAGATGTAGTGATAAAGGGCATTGTATGTTTTTTCCTGATTTTAATGGGACTGTTTGAGTCTCCCCATTAAAGTGAGTATGATGCTTACAATAGGTTTCTGACAGGCAAATCAAGGTAGGGATTATCCCTTCTATTACTGGTTTGCCAAGAGGTTTTCACGTCATTTTTGTGTTGAAGTTTATCAGATGCTTTGTCTACATCTATTAAGATGATCCTAAACTTTATCACCTTAAATCTCTGTGGTAGAGATGGAGATGCTTCACCCAAATCAACCTTCAAGGAGGAACTTGGTGTCCCTGCTTCTGGTAGCCTTTGGTTGTTAGTCCCTTCACAATCTGTCTCCACCCACCCAAGAGCACATATGCCCCTTCCAGAGAGGCCCACAACCAGTGACTGCAGGAGGCAGGGGCATGAAGGCCTGGCCACTGTAGGTCAGCCTGGGGCAACTCTAATCAGTCACATATGTCTCAAGGGGGCTTGGCAAGGCTTTGTGGGCCTGCATCACAGTCCTCCTTTGCCCTCTGTCTAATCCTGCTTGCTTCCTCCCTTCCACATATGTTGACAACTAATAAATATACTACACAAAAACTCCTTCCAGGGCCGGACGCCGTGGCTCACGCCCAGAATCCCAACAGTTTGGGAGGCTGAGGTGGGTGGATTACTTGAGGTCAGGAGTTCGAGACCAGCCTGGGCAACATGGTGAAACTCCGTCTCTACTAAAAATACAAAAAAAAAATAGCCAGGCATGGTGGCTTGCATCTGTAATCCTAGCTATTTGGGAAGCTGAGATAGGAGAATTGCTTGAACCTGAGAGGCAGAGATTGCAGTGAACCAAGATCACATCACTGCGCTCCCTCCAACCTGGGCAACAGAGTGAGACTCTGGAAAAAAAAAAAAAGAAAAGAAAAAAAAAACAGAAACAAAAAACCCCTCCTTCCAAAGAGGATTCAACCTGTGATGCTCTGTTTAAAGTAGATATTTTTTAAAATATTTGCATTCCTGGGAAAAACTCTCCTTTAGTCATCCACATGACTGGATTCATTTGGGAATGTGTTAAACTTTATTTATTTGCTTCTGCATTTATTGTTAATGAGTCTTTTGTATAACCTACATGTACCCAGCTGCCTGGTGAGATGTCAGGTGCCATCCACAGTTGTATAATTTTTCCTCCTAAAGGAGATGTACACCAGTGTCCTCTAATAGCATTCAAAGGTGTTTTTATTC
The DNA here is from genome assembly GCF_000951045.1 of Mandrillus leucophaeus. Lineage (NCBI taxonomy): Eukaryota > Metazoa > Chordata > Mammalia > Primates > Cercopithecidae > Mandrillus > Mandrillus leucophaeus. The sequence continues at coordinate 256,785 of NW_012101523.1, read as the reverse complement.
TTTAGCTTAGTTTTAGTTTAGAAGCATCTCTAATCTTTCCAGGCAGTTTGAGTTTGCTCTAAGAAGCATTTGTCCAGTGCACCTTGTGTTTAAGAAATTTTCTACGCTTGGGGCTCGGCCACTGATGGCTTTGCCAGTGCCCTTCATTTGGGAATCACCATCTAGGTCAAACCCATTCCCATCTGTGGCCAAGAGAGTTCCTTAGAGACGAAAGAGGAGTGTGACACACAACAAAACACTTTAGAGAAGGGACTCACATCAGGTGCATCTCTGATGAGCTTAAGGAATAAGATAAACAACACATAATACACAACAGAAAATTACAGGATAAGTAATGTTCTTACTATGTATTAACGTGGAAAAAAAAAAAAAAAAACATGCAGCAACGATATTTACTGGTCATTTTCCCCAGACGAACTTTTCTTTCTTACCAGAAGGTGGCAAAAAAGGTGCGCTTTAAATTACCCCCACCCAAATGGACAGAAAAAAACTTTTTTTTAAAGAGTAAGGCAAATAACTCTCTCAAGTTAGAAGTTTTAACCTTTAGAAATAGGCAAATATGCAGACTTTTAGGTTCTGTTATTTAACGTAGTTATTAGAAATATCTCTAAGAGTGACTAGAGATATTCCCTATTGACATCTATACCACATGGGTTGACGAAACATGTTTGGCTATAAAAAAGATAAGATGAACTTCTCTAGAAGCTATCAATATGTGTTATGGGCTCTATAAAAATAAGTTCATTATAATTAGTGGGAAATATTCTAAAGCAACTTAAAAAAATTATATATGCCACTGATTTACAGAAATCCCAATTTGCAGTATAAAAATGTAATTTGTAAGTAAGAGTTCAGTTTTGTAAATTATGTTTTAATGTACTCATCTATAAGATGAAAAATGGAATTGGATGATAACCACAGTCCCTTCTTCTATTAATATAATATATTCTCTGCTTTAGAGATGAGGGAAGAAAGATATATGACTCACCTATGGTTATATACTAGCTAGTGACAAGACTGTCTGTAAAACTCGAGTTTTCTGACCCTTCATCAACTTCACCATCTGTCTTAAAAAAGATGAATTTCCCTAGAAAACTCCATTAGGTATGGCTTCTGCCCATAAGAAAACACTGTAAGTTCACTACAGGTTTGTTTAAAATGGCAAATAACTCAACGTGATTGTGGTACATTTGGAGGCAGGTTTATTTTTAAAAGGAAAGAACTCATCAGGAGTTCTGGGGTCTGAGTCCACGGGGGAAGACTGCCAGGTAAAGAAAGGCCAAATGGGACAATTCCTAGTAAGAGCTGAAAGGTGAGGGAAGGAGGAGGGAGATGAGTACTCCCAGTGCCGAGTTCCATCTAGGCAGCAGTGCTGTCGACCCAGGAGGACAGTGGGGCTAGGGAGGGTCAGAGACAGCCCATGTCTGACTGGGCCTGGATGAGAATAAAACGAGATGAGTTTAATGGTCTTTGCTGGAGCCTTTACTTGCAGTTTCCACCTAATCCAGCCTCTGACTTCCGATAGCAAATAATGCACTCCAATCCTTTTAATGGCTCATGTCCCTGAAAGCCTGATTTTCAAGTATTGTGGAAGTGAAAAATTTAGAAGTCATGTTGAAAGTTGAGGTTTCTCTTAATAGAAGTCAGATCTATTTTTCAGAATCCTCTGCAGGTGTAGGGCTGTAGAAACTTTAGACATCTGTGGCTTGGCATCTGCAGCGTTCCGTTCTGCTTTTCTCCTTGCTATGGCCAGAGAATGCCGGCCCTTTCTGTAATGGTGGGTGTATTTTGCCAGAAAACTCACATATTTGTGGGTGGAGTCAGTTGGGAGACTGGAGCAATTTTTCAAAAGTCTGCATAAGCCAAACACTGCAGGGATTTCCAAGGGGTGAAAAATAATATCTTGGGGGTTAGCAAATTTCCACTGTTTGTAGAGCCAAAGGTGTAGCTTTGGAAACATGGCAAGTAACTGATCATGACAGTGGAGGGAGAGCCTGAAAGCTGGATGAGTGTGTCCTCGAATCCCTCATTACATGCGCCCTCACTGCATTTCTAAGAGCAGTAGCAGCTCCTCTGTCACCCTAGGCAATCAGGGTCACAGCCTAGGCAAGACTCATCTTAAGTGGCTGCAACTACAGGTATCTACTTAGAACTTGGAAGCTAGGGAAATACAGTTGTCCAGAGAGTTAAGTCAATGCAGATTTACTCTGCATTGAAAGGCATACACAAAGTCATCTAAAAGAGTGTATCTCAATTTGGAGGAGTTCATAAGTTTCTCTAAGGAAGCAATAAAAACCTATTCATACAACCCCCTCATTCCCAGCTCTCCTGGTCCCTGTAAAATGTACATATATGCAGCATATAATATTTATCTGCAGTTCAGAGATGCATGGGCCCAGATTAAGACTTAAGAATCCATGGCTTAAGGAGACAGGATGGCCCTAGGTTAAAGCAAGGTCAGACTGAAAGTGTTAATTCTATTAAAGAAAGAGTGTAAACATTAGAAAGGAGGTTTGTCTGCAGTTGTAAACACAGGAGAAAGAGCCACTGAGGCACAGGCTGCTGACGCTTACCCAGGGACAACCCAGAAGATAGCCTAGGTCAGGGGATATGGACATTCTAGCTTCCTGATCTGGCTTTGCCAAGTGTAGCTTTTGTCTATCTGGAGGACATGTCTTACAATTTCTAACAAATCCCATCCTCTGACTATGTTATTCACCAAGTAACCCTCTGACTAAAAGTTGGCCTTTTTTGTAGCTCTGCCCACAGGGGCAGAGTGTTCTGGTCTTGCCAATATGAACAGTCCAGTGTGCATGGCAGTCACAGTCCACACTGGAAACAAGTAACTTGGCATTCTGTTTTATACATCGGTCTCATGAGCCAGTATGAGTTCACTCTTGAGAGTCAGATCCACTGTCAGTGTGCTGGGAAATCTGTTTTTTAAGCCTATCAGGCTGAGGTCTCAAATACCAAAATGCCAGCTGGTGTCTCCTGGCCACATTGGGATGGCCACACACCCTCCCACTGAAATGACCACACTTACCTTTTACAGGACATCGGATTGTCACGTTTGCTCCAAGGGCTGCCTCCACAATGCCTCCAACCATGACAGACAGATGGTTGTGCTCTGGTTTGGTGATATTTCTTTCAATAGACAAGATGACAGGTGCCTCTTAATTCAAAGGGAGCAGGAAACTATGTTAGGTTCAGGCTTTTGCTCTTTGGTAAAACATGTTGCATTTGGTAAGCTTTGTTGAGCCCTTTGAGGGCAGGAGTGGAGTCCTGGTTCTCTCTGTATCCCTCAAGGTGCACCATGGGGATGTGCACATACATACCTGGAGGTGCTCAGTGGACATATGGACAGATGGATGAATGGATAGAGGGTTGGATGAATTCAAAGGTACATTGCAAAAACAATATGTAGACTATGAGGATGTTTTGGTTTTATAACTAAAATTGAGGATAAATTCCTCTTTGATAATTTGAAAAGGAAGGAATTCAGAAGATCAGAAGAAGCAAAGAAGACAGACAGAGCAGGAATGATGTCTCTGCAGTGCAGCCATGAATGAGTTAATGCAGGGACAAAACACACTGGGGCTTGGGACCACCTGACTCTTTTTCTGGAAGGAGGGATGTGAGATACTGGGGGAGGGGATTGATGAAGACAGGACAGAAGGTCCTGATCCATTCTGTTGTCCTTCATTGGGGCCAGCGTAATAAGAGGTTTTTTCCAATGTAAACATTTACCAAGTGTCCACTCTGTGGTCTGCACCTGGGTACAAGATGAGAAATACCTGGGTACAAGATGAGAAGTATCTCCTCTTTCGATAAGCACAAAGTGTAATGGTGCAGAAGGAGACGTACACAGGCATTTGCAGAATAAATGTGGTACCTAATCCTTATAAAGTTTTTCTGAATATGGTGCCACAGCCAGGCTGACATGTGGATGCCAGGATGTAACCAGGCTTCAGAGCTCATTCAAAGCTATACTAGAGAAAGATGAGACAGGTAGGAGGCCACAATTCTTGTTGAGCCTCTTCTAATAAGCTGCATATGTGCTTGGGCAAAATCTTCCCTCTCCAGGCTTCAGTTTGAATCCCATTAAAAAAATGATTGAGCTAGAAGATCTCTTCCAAGTGCAGTTCTCTCACCCAACGTGTAGTTCAGACCCTACTTAAATAAACTCATTTCAATCTAAAATAGAAAAGCCATTACTATTTAAAGACTATCAATTGCAAGGAGACCTATTTAAAACGTTATTTACATCTCTACACTGCAGAAAGTCTCAAGAGAGAAATGTCTGACTTCCCACTTTATGAGACCATATGAGGTTATTACAAGTGGATCAGAACTGTCCACAAGAAAAATTCAAAGTTAACATTTAATTAATATGAAGCAAGTACAGGCATAAAATTTGCATGCAAAAATAATACAAACAAGGTCATAAAGAATCAAACGTCCATTTTAAAATGTTTATTTTCTTTTGGATTTCAGTATTTAGTTACCAGATTAATTTATTCACTCACTCAGGAAGCACACTTTGTGCCTGAGCTGGACAATGGCAGTACTAAGTTGGAAAACACACTCTCTTGTCCTCAAGGAGCTCACAGACCTGTGGGAGACACCATTACTATGCAGGGATGTGGGTATTGAGATAAGGGACTAGTTACCCAGTGGTCTCTCAGTAGCATGTGAGGGTCAGGGAAGCAACATCCCAGAGAGGACGTTTGACAGAGCATTCTCTTACCTTAGCACTGTCGCAATGGTTGGTTTCCCTACTACACCATTAGTACTATGAGAGCTCCTGAAGGGAGAGATCATGATCCCTGAACTTGCTTTATCACCTATGCATAGTTAGTGCATGAATTGGTATTGGTAACCACGTATTCTGGGGGAAGATAATCTAGGAAGGATCATGTTTGAGGGTTCAAATGTTTCCTTCTCTCCTGGAGTACCTGGAGCAGTGGAAAGCTATCCAGAGAAATGAAAAGATAGGAACGCTTTGGCTGGGAGAGGACTTTGGTTTTCACAGCACATCCTTTGACTCCTGAAGACTTCACAGCAGCTCTACCAGGAATATGAGTTGTTCTGGGATGGGCTTAGGAGACTTGACAGTTGCAAGGGGGGCTCCCATTCCCCCACAGGAGTTTCAGAACCTTGGAACTAATACTTTCTGGAAAGGAGCTGATATTCACAGGACAGAACAAGCCCGGAGGATCAAGGCACAGAAAACCAAGGCCTGAACGCCCTGCCTTGGGAAGGCAGCCAGGGAAGGGACTCAGAAGAATTTTCAAGACATACAGATTCAGGGACCATTTAAAATCAACTAGTCCGGGCTGGGCGTGGTGGCTCACACCTGTAATCCCAGCCCTTTGGGAGGCTGAGGCAGGCAAATCATTTGAGGTTAGGAGTTCAAGAGCAGCCTGGCCAACATGGTGAAACCCTGTCTCTACTAAAAAAAAAACAAAAAAATTAGCTGGGTGATTACACCTGTAATCCCAGCTACTCAGGAAGCTAAGGCAGGAGAATCGCTTGAGGCCAGGAGGTGGAGGTTGCAGTAAGCTGAGATTGCACCACTGCACTCTAGCCTAGGTGACAGAGAGGGACTCTGTTTCAAAAAAGAAAAAAAAAAAAGTCAACTAGTCCGGCTGGGACAGTGGCTCATGCTGGTAATCCCAGCATTTTGGGAGGCCAACGGGGTGGATCACCTGAGGTCAGGAGTTCGAGACCAGCCTGACCAACAAGGCGAAACCCTGTCTCTACTAAAAATACAAAAATTAGCAGGTCACGGTTGCGCTTGCCTGTAGTCCTCCCAGCTACTTGGGAGGCTAAGGCAGGAGAACCACTTGAACCCGGAAGGCGGAGGTTGCAGTGAGCTGAGGTCATGCCACTGCACTCCAGCCTGGAGGCCAGAGTGAGATTCTGTCTCAAAAAAAAAAAAAAAAAAATCAACTAGTCCAACCTCCTCAGTTTATAGATGTGAAGTACCTGCCGCAAAGCTCAACACTGACTAAATGCTGGTTTCTAATTCCTGAATTCCTGATACTGTCTCTCTCTACTCACTTTAGTCCATTTGAGCCACAGATAACAGAAACCACAGAGTAGGGAGGTGGCAGATGGCTCTCGTTTTATTATTTATTTTTAATTTTAATTTTTTTTTAGACACAGGGTCTCACTCTGTTGCCTAGGCTTTAGTGCAGTGGCATGATCACAGCTCACTGTAGCCTTGAGCTCCTGGACTCAAGAGACCTTCCTGCCTCAGCCTCCTGAGTTAGCTGGGACTACAGGCATGCACTACTCCTGGGTAATTTAAAAAAATTTTTTTTTTGTAGAGACATGATCTTTCTTTCCTGCCCAGGCAGGTCTTGAACTCCTGACCTCAAGTGATCCTCCTGCCTCAGCCTGCCAAAGTGCTGGGATTACAGGCAAGAACCACCCACTTTGGCCTCTTATTTTTATCCCAGAACATGAACTTGCCAAATACAGCTTTGCCTGCAACTTTAGCACCTAAAAATGTTTCTTTATAATAAAAGTATATTTTAATATCCAAATGACATTGTCCTCCTCCCAGGAAGACACACACTACTTTACAGTTACAACTTCCTGAAGGTGTTTCTCAGGATTGGCAGGTATGCCACTGGGAGGTATATGCAATCTATAAAAGATAATTATTCTTTTCTGTTGGCTGGTGGAACTTTAAAAAATGCAAAGTTCATTAATATCAACACTGCCAATTAAACCCCATGTCATTATTTCCTGATTCTTAGAAAGTGAGCTCCTGAGCAGCCGTTTTCAGTGTGGTCCTCAGGCCAGCAGCATTGGCATAACCTGGGCACGTGTTGAAAATGCCGATTCTCAGACTCCATCCCAAACCTACTGAACCAGAACCTCCAGGGTTGGAGTCCAGCAATCTGTGTTTTAACAAGATTCCAGATGATTCTGACGGCTGCTAATGAGAACTACTGCTCTAGAATTTAATGTTAAAAACAAATAAACAAAGAACCAGGCATTCTAGGTTTCAACAGTGGGCATTACCTGCATATAGCACAGAAGAACTTTCCACATCTGAACCAAGATGATTAGCTACAGAACATTCATATATGCCTTGTTCTTTCCTTGTAGGATTCTGTATCTGTATCTTCCCAGTTCCATCCAAAATTATTCTGTAGAACAGTTAGAAAGAGGACACATTCATATAACAATTTAACTGACCTAGGGCTACAGTGAGTTGCAGAGAAAGAAGACTGCACCATTATAGGCTTTGGGCTGGCAAAGATCACAAAGGATAATTTTGTCAAGCATCCTGCCTATAAGCAGAGAACTATATAGACCAGGAGGGTGGAGTGTTTCCTCTTGCCATAGGTTAATAGCAATGTTAGAGCTGAACAGTGCTTAGAAATCCAGTCTTCCCATCCCACTTTACATGACAAAAGACTTTTCTGGTGAACTCAATGCTTAATCTGCCACATTTTTTAAAAAGACAACCCAGCAAACCTATTCATTTGCTGGATGTTAAACATTCATTTTCTGCCCAAATCCTTCCTAAGAAACTGCAGGTGTGGATTTTCAGTTTGGATTTTCATGCTGGAAGTGATTGGGTTTTGGCTAAGGCTGTTTTGCATTGGATTATGGTCTTATTATTCCCGTATGAAGAAGTCGATTGAGGTAATCATGCTAAGTCTGTGGCATACACTGGATTTGGACCACGCTGTTAAGAATTAGGGCTAACCTGCATGACGAGTTCATTATGGTTTCCCAATTACTGATATTCCTAAAATCCGGTGTGTAAATACCACTTTGAGAATCAGAGTTGGTCAGGTGTAGCCTAACCAATTAGATAATTATTCAGAGATTCAGAAAATATATCTAACGGTGAGAAGAACCTTTGTTATGAAGGGAAGAGTGCTTGTTCTGCTTTTATTTTATTTTATTCTTAATAATTTGAATCTGCTTCTAAATCACCCAGATCAGTGGTTATATACTATTTTTCCCCTGCCCCATCTCACTTTATAGATCTTAGCAATATAGACTATTCTGCCCTGTAAATACTGTATGTTTCATCATGAGATGAGCTGTGCCACTTCTTTATTTCCTGTCACTTCATGTCGTTCGCTCTATGCTTCAGTCATAATGAACCTTAACTGTTTCCAGAACCTTCCATGATTTTTCATTACTGTGAGCTTTTGCATATGTTGTTCACTTCATTTGAAATGCCCTTCCCCCTTTCTGGCAAACTCAGACCCACCCACTGAGTCCTGGATCAAATGTAATTTCCCCTGTAAAGTTTTCACCAATACTCCTAGAGTTATCTTCTGTATCCTCTGGGCTCCTTCTTCTCTGGTGCATATATTTATTTGATGAAATATCGATTTCTTCCCACTAGACTGTGATCTTTTCAAGGGCAGGGAACCAAATCTTATTCACAGCTGTGGATTCTCACTGCTTAGACTTTTATATAGCAAGTTCTCAAAAATCTTTGATGACTAAATGTATGAATGATTAGAATAGTACGAAATAGTGGCACAGAGCAACAGTACCAAGAGCATACATGCCCTGCTGCAACACACTTAAGAAATATACAAAAGCGGGCAGAAGTCAAAACAGCGAAAGTGTCTCAGAGCAACAAGAGTATGGCAGACCTCACTGTTGGTAAGGCAAGATTTTCACTGTCAAATCCTGAGGGAGGAGAAATAGTTGGTTAAAAGCAAAAGTCTAACCAGTGACTACACGTGAAAAATAAACACACTAAATCATTTTCTTAAACTATTTCATATATATGTTTGTATGATTTAGCAATTCTCAAATAATGCCTTTGTTTTGTAGGTTTCAGTGTAACAGTCCAGTGAGAAATCATTGAGATCAGAAATAGCTGAGCATGCATGAACCTTACATGACAGGTGGGGCCACTGGGTACCTAGCCTGGATCTGTCCCTGGGCTGGAGAACCACCAGGTTGAATTCTGTAATAGATCTGACCTTGGCCTCTGCTGCGTAATCTTACTTTTAAGTTGAAGTAATAACAAAGTTGATCTTTCTACAGGCACCATCTCTAACTGATCCACCCACAACCTTCTCTTCATAGTTGAGATTTCTTACTCAATTGGCATCCAAACAGTACTCCATGCCTACACAGTTTCTCTCACTGGATAGAGGCTTTCAGGAACATAATTCCATTTCTCAATTACTTCAATTGAAAAGATTTTTAAGATTCAGAAAGTATATTTAAGGATGAGAACCTTTGTTATGTAAAGGGAATTAAACATAAACTGAACAAATTAATTGGGTAAGTTTCGGAGGAAAAATAGAAATGAAAATGGATCTTATTATCTTAAAAATTAAAAACAAAACATTTTACTGGACATACAAAATTGCTTCTGTTTTGAATGGTTGATCCTTAAAGGATGCAGAAACACATCTGAGGAGGATGTACCATGTCAAAACTTCTTTATACAAGCTCCAGGAGTCTCAGCCTGATAAAGTTATGTTAATTCCATTCCATCAAGTCAATCTATTTAAAATGAACTCAATTCAACAAATATTTATTTAAACTGATCAGGCTCCTCTATATCACTATAGTACTTATATGGCCATAGGTCAACAGATCACTTCAACCTCTCAGCCTCTATTTCCTTACAATTTATAAAATGGATTACTGAAACAAGTTAGCAGTTTTCAAAGTGTGGTCCATGAATCCCTAGAAGTCCATGAGGTCAAAGCTAGTTTTGTAATAATACGAAGCCATTAATTTGCCTTTTTAAAAACGGTACTGACCTTTCACTGAGAGTGCAAAGACAGTGTTGGTAAGACTGCTGGCACCTTAGCATGAACCAAGACAGTGGTATGGAAGTGTGCCAGTAATCACTGTATTCTTGACTACTATGTTTCACTTGCTGAAAAAAAAAAAAAATGCCAGTTTCCCTTAAGCATGGGAATTCCCGTCCCTTAATGGCCGGGCACGGCAACTCATGCCTGTAATCCCAGCACTTTGGGAGGCCGAGGTGGGTGGATCACTTGAGATCAGGAGTTCAAGACCAACCTGGTCAACATGGTAAAACCCTATCTCTACTAAAAATACAAAACATTAGCTTGGGGGTGGTGGTGTGCACCTGTAATCCCAGTTACTTGGGAGACTGAAGCAGGAGAATCACTTGAAACCAGGAGGCAGAGGTTGCAGTAAGCTGAGATCGCACCACTGCACTCCAGCCTGAGTGACAAAGCAAGACTCTGTCTCAATAAAGAAAAGAAAAAAAGAATGTCCTTAATGAAGTAGTAAAAGGTATTAATCTTATTAAATCTCGACCCTTGAGTCCATATGTTTTTCATATCCCATATGACACAATGGGAAGTACACACAAAGCACTTCCACTGCATGCTGAAGAACTAATAGCTTCTTTCATGGATATGATTTTTACTTGAAAGAATGACCAACAAACTATGACAAAAAAAGTCCACACTATGATTTAAAGTTGAGTATTTGGTAGATATATATATATTTTAAATGAGCTGGCCAATTCAATGACACAACTGACAGTATTTGTTCCCAATGATGAAAAAGTTTTGATGTGAAAATTAGAATTTTGGAAAACTGATATCCACCACTGTAAGCCTGACAGCTTCCCAAAACTTAAAGACTTTTTTTGATGAGATACATGGTGATTTTTTTAATGTGTATTTTTTTACATTGCATAATGAAATGTACCAACATTTGGAAGGTCTGTATCACTCAGTGAGCCAATATTTTCCAAATGACCAATTGATGGTGTTACAAAATCTTGTATGGGTAAAAAATCTATTCAAAATGCAAGAAAAAAACAGCAGATTTCATTAAACAGAGTACCAACATTTCATTAATATAGTTTCAGATTGCACATTTCAACTAACCTTTGAGAAATTACTCTTTGTCTAGTTTTAGTGTAGAATTAAAGAATATCCACAATTATCTCAAAAGATATTAAAATATTCTTTCTCTTTCAGCTAACACATTTGTATAACACACATTTCTTTTCTCCATACACTTTAACTAAAACAACATTTCACAACAGATGCGGAAATAAGAATCCAGCTGTCTTCTTTTATTATGCCAGACATTAAAGAGATCTGCAAAGATGGAAAGCAATTCCACTGTTACCAGTAATTTTGGTGGCGGGGGGATGGTTTTCAAAAAATATGTTCTTTGTGTGAACATGTTATGGGCCCATTATTTTTTCTAAATAGATTAATGGAGATATTTTCAGTGTTTCTTGGTTTTAATTTCTAGGGAAGTAAACAGCAATAGATACAACTCACATTTATAAAAGCTCTTTAGGCTCCTCAATCATTTAAAAATTTTAAAGAGTCTAAAACCAAAAGCTCTAAGAACTGCTATGTTTTAAGGTTTATTCTACTTCTAAAATTTCATTGTACTCTTGTGTTCAGAGTTCTAGCATTAAAAATTCAAAAATTGTATTTTTTCTACCTTTTTAAGATATAGCCTAATAATTTATTTAAAAAACTGAATTTAACCTAAGTTTTTTCTGAAGTTTCACATACGAGGCTCAATGCACAAAAGACATGATAAAAGTAAAACTTGCATTTTGAAAGCACCTTATGATATGCAAAACGGTTTCACATCTGCTGTGTTATCTGTGTCTCTTAACGATCTCTAAAGGCAGATAAGATACAGCTGGAGCTCGTAAATGTGAGTGAATCAAAAGGTGGCACAATGACTATAGTCCTTTCTATACAAACAGCAAGATTTGAAGACAATAAAGAATGCAAAAGTAAATTAGTATCTGTTATGTAAAATAAAGGAAATGTGACATTTTTGCACTGGCATAGATAGAGATCAGAATAATATATGACTTAATATTGTGTTTTGAACATCTCAAAACACTTTCTTATTTTTGGATTGTATGACATTTAAAAATTACATGATAATAGAAAACTACTTCAGATACCCAAGCTTTCGACTAAGGCTACTTATTTGTGTGATACTCAAATACCACTGGCAGTATTCAAGAGATATGGCCCTTGGTTCTGACTGGCCATGAAGTAGTCATGGGATTCTGCTTCTCAATGACCTCATCAGAAAGGTTAACCCCTGCCCCTGCCAACCTCATGGGGCTGATGTGAGCTCAAATGAGATACCATGTCTTGTAGACATGGAAGAGCTCTGTAAATTCTGATTTGTAGCTCCAACATAATGTAGGATTACTGCTAGTAAGCTTACTTTTAAAATGCTCTTATATTGATTTTATTTTTAAATGCTAAGTGTTGAGTAAAGGGGGAGTGTACACATGCTTAAACTTATTCTTGCTGGATCCAGTCTTATATCACACCTCTATGATAGTGATTGGGATGATATGGCGGTTGAATTTAAAAATTCCAACGCATATGTCAAAAACACATCCTAACATTTTTAAGTTTCTTTCCTACAGAATCCTGTTGGAAACACATGCCTAGGAGAGGAATTTGAAAATATTTTCAAGAAAACCGGAATAGCCATTAAGAAGGTAGTGCAAAAATGAATACTGCATTCTTATTTTACTTACTTTACTGAGGGCTGTAACAAGGTTCCATCCTTGGTCCATGTATATGTGGCCTCACCAGGGGTAATAAGGTCACACAGTATATTGATGACCTCTGTCCTTTTTGTAATGTATACTGTATTTCCAATCCTGGAATTTATCGTTTTATTAAATGAAATTGAGGGAGGTTGGCTTTGCCTCATGAGAACAGGTCCTTTCGGCTTGAATGTCAGCTTGCCTGAGTTTTTTGCATTTGAGCTTTGGGACACACTTCCTGTTTCCCCCCTAAGCTGAGCAGCAGGAGGCATCTCTTCCTGGATGCCCCACCACTGCATGTGTGTTGGCTGTGCCTTGGCTAATTCAGCCACCAGCTGATATATTAGCTGGGACGCAAGATCATCGCTGACCTCTCCGGTTTCCATGAGCTGACTCATGTTTCTTATCAGCTCATCAAACTGGGCTGTATCCATGCTGTATGCTCCTTGTTTAACTGCTGCTTCAAACTGCTTATTCTTCAACTCCCAGGAGTTGGTGTTTCCTGCAGAACTGCTGCAGTGGCCTAACAGAGCTCTCAAGAAAGGCTGGTTACTAATGTAGTCATCATCCAAATAAAGGTCATTTTTGTTATTCCACATTTGCCTCATTTTATGCCATGTGACTCCCAAACTATTGGCTTCATTGTGGTCCATCCCAGGATATTCCCTCGTAGGCTCCCTGAGGGCTGGGCGTGCAATGAGCCGGTTGTCAGTACCAATGAGCTTGAGCACAACGGTTTCCCGTGCAGAGCCTGCAATGCACCGGTACACGCCAATGTCAGGGGTGGCAAGACTGTGGATTTTTAGTGAGCCTGACTTGGTGATGCCAAGCCGTTTGGAGTTCTGCAGGCAACGGCCATCCTTCTCCCACTGGATCAGAGATTTCTGGAATCGTCGCACTGGGCACTTAATAATCACGGATGTGTTGGGCAGCAAATAGGCTCTGCTACCAATGGTCAGGTTAATACGCTTCTCTTCCCTTGTCTGAATGTAGACTCTCTGGACACTGAGGATCTGAGGACCCTGCTCACCAAGTTTTGTCTTCATCTCTGATTTGATTTCTCCAAGAAAGAAAAGAAAATACAAACAAACATCTAAAAAATACAGACTTTTTGACAGTAATCTTTCAAGGCTGCTACAGGCTAACAAATGTTATCTTTTTTTTACCATTTTAAAACATTCAAGAATCAAACCATGAATAATATTATGCATCCACAGTTTGGGGTAAATTTCATAACTATCTAGTACTTTAGTGGCAAAGAATACAAGTGTGGGTGAGTTGCATGAAAATGTGTAAGTTATTTGACAAAACCCTGGTTTTGGGAGGCATGAGGTTAAATGATTTGGTGAAATGTAGGGAATAGTTATTTCCAGATTTGAGGAATATTTGTTCTAGGCCATGCTTATATAATGGCTCCATAATTACCCAGCCTCTGGGTACATGTTTCCATCAATAAGGGTCTGATATGTCAGGTCTCTATCTGGCAGAGAGGCCCTCTGGCTTAGAGCCATGGGTACCCCAAATCTGAGGGAGGAAGTGAGAGTGGGAATGTGAGCGAAATATTTGAAGGGTCTGAAAGGAGGCTGAGGTTGGCCAGCTGCAGAATATAACCCAAATATGTCGATTAAGCTAGCATGGGGGTCTGAGGAAGCAATGGGGAGCCGTGATCAAAAAAGAACAGGTGGCATAGGCAGTTTGAAGCCAGATAAATCTGAGTTTGAATCTTAGCTCTGCCACTTGGACAAATTCTTTCATCTCTCGAAGCCTCAGTTTTCTCACCTGTGAAATGTGTATAATATTAGTGCTTCCATTGGGAGGGAAGTGAAATTAAGTTGGATTGTTTATATCAAGTGCACAGCACAGTAGCGGGCACATAAAGAGCTCTCATACATAACTGCTGTGACCACTGACCTGGTGACAAGGGCAGGTGCAGCCAATGTACAGCAGGGCAGACTGAGAGGGAACAGAGATGGGGTTGGCTTTCACCTGTTCCTGGGCATCGACTCCTCTTAACGGGCTAGGCCCAAAGACAATACTTCTCAGATTCTGTCCCCAAGAGAAGTATTTCTCTCCCTTGTTTCACCTGAGGGAAGACTCAATGTGTTCTGGTAGGCGTGGGAGAAGGAGGACGGTGATATGGGTGGAAGTCTGGATCCTCTTTGATGATGTATTTAGGTTCCCGAGCAGACTGTAGAGTGTAGGATGGAGAGCTTGGAAGCACTAGTGAGTGGCAGAGAGATATTGGACTCACGTCAAGAATATTGCTGGACTTAGAAGGTCATGCAGTTGGGACCTCATTTACCTTGTGGGACCCCAGTTACAGGTCCTCCTTGTTATAGCACAGGCTGGGAGAAGGAGCAGATTGAGACTCCTCTTTCATAGCCTTCTCAGGCCCTTGGCACTGGCTACAATGTGTTTACTGGTACCCTGATAACTGAGAATAACTGAAGTCCTCTTGGATGCTCATGAGCCCCTTGAAGTCTGGCTGCCTATTGGGGTTTCGTGGTGTCAACAGGTTCAGGGAAACAAAAGAGGTGAACCCATAATCTCTGTGGTAGAGAATGTTCTTGGTGAAAGACATGCATAATTTGTTTGTATACAAATTCCATACAGATGCAATTGGTAGGTCAGGCCTATTGATCTCAGGATGGGTCCAGGGTTCTGCTTGAAAATACTGTTACATCATCTCTAAGTGGAGCTGGTGGCCTGCCACATACAAACTTTTACTTGTTGGGAGATAGAGTATCCACAAAGTATGTCAAATGGCATCAGCCAGTTAAGGCATGTAAATTTCCCCTTATTTGGCTAGAATACCTTTTTGAACTTTCTACTGTTCAACAATCAAAAACTGAAAAAAATGTATGGAAGACTCCCTGTTAAATTTGTAGTCAATCCATTACTATAGATAATATAGATGGTGTTCAAAATACTAAATCTTCACAGCAAGGGCTCAATCAACCAAATGTATCTGGCTGTAACACTGGAACAGGGTCTTGGAGGCCTTCTATAGCATGAAGTGTTACCCCCATAGTTGTTCAATTACGGACAAGTCAGGCGGTTACTGGCAGAGTGGCCTGAGCAGGTGAGAAATGGTCATGGGGTTCAGGCAGAGGTTATTTACTAATTCCTTTTTTTCTGACCATATTTTAAGAACCAGTATGGACATACTGGTATGTGCAGGTTCAATATCAACTCTGACCATAGATGCTCTAAAAAAATGGCTCTCAAACTTTGCTATTTGCTAGAATCACCTGTTATTGTTAGTATTCATTAATCTCAGTATCCTGGGTCCCATCCCCAGAAATTCTGACTTATGGGGAACAGCCAAGGGATCAGAATTTTTTAAAGTTCCCCAGTTGACTGAAATGTGTAGCCAAGTTTGAGGACCATTGCCCCAGCATGTACCACTGAATTAAGCCAAAGCAGTAGAGAAAGGCACTCCTGACCCAGTTTCTTTCACTGAAAGACAATTTGATAGGAAGCTGCTGGTCAAGAGGGAAGGGAAAATAGGAAGCAGCATCTGGGTTGTCTGTGAGCACATTCCAGTCTTCACGATGTCCAGTGTATTCTGCAAGAGGATCATGGGAGGGTTTCTTTCTGGTTTTAGCATCAGGAATCATTATACTGTACTCTGAGTATTAGCTCACTTCCTATCTAATGAATACTAAACTATGTAACTGGCAAGGCTGCCTTTTTCAAGATGGCTGTTATAGCAAGTCTGGAGCCAAATTAGTGCCTACATGTAAAAGGAATATAAAATTCAAGACACGATCACATATTAACATTGTTTGTTCTCCTTTTTTTATTACTCACCTGCTTCTATTTTTACTAATCAGATTGCATGTTATGAACACTTAGAAGCGGCCTACTGTTGTAACAAGGCAGAGTATGCCTACCTATGTAACTATCATTATTATTTAAAAAGATCCAGGTGGCCACTGTCTGGCTATGGGTGTTTCAGTGGTGGACAACAGAAAAGATGGATGCTCACATGGATGGCTTTGTAACTCACTCTTCTCAAGCAGAGCATAAACTGTGTTCAGTCAAACTTTTGAATTAACACAACTGAGGAATGTGTGGAGATCGATTGTTTCAAGGTAGCAGTGGCTGCTACAGATGGGGTGGAAGCTTGAATGTCCTTGCTCTCACTGGGATGGTGCGGAAGCCCATGGGGAAACATCTGGCTAAACAGCTCAAGCTGTGGATGACCTGAGACTAACATGAGGCCCACAAAGCATGCTGGTGCCCTGGGACCAGCAGAGAAGTGGGTTCCAATGATGCTTAGGTCCACTGGTACCCATGTCCCTCAGGGTTAAAGTTGATGAGATTCTGAGCTTGGGGCTTAAAGTTGATGAGATTCTGACTCCTTCTAAGGTAGGCCATGAAGCCTCAGGTGGTGGGCAGGGAGTAGCCTTGGTGAAGAGCCTGCCCAAATGGTAGGGTAAGCACAGGAGAAGCCCAGCTTTTCCCTCTGGCTGCATGCCCATTTACTGGAAGGCAGGCCTTGTGGTCCCAGCTGGTCCCTTTCCCAACTCTGCTTCGGCCATTGTTCACACTGGGGTACGGGACATTTTGACTGGCAGGTGTGCCTGGGGAGTAAACTGGGATTCCAGCCAGAGATCGAAACTCATGGGCTCTGCCAGGCTGCCAGGTTCCACAGTTTGAGTCAGTTCCTCTCTTGGGGCTCCTGTGAGTTCCTTGAGAGCAGTGCCTGGAGCATGGCATCATCGAACATAGTTCTTGGGCAAGAAACTGGTCTGGTTTGGGGTGACCCTCCTCTCTCATCTGGGGATGCCCCAAAACAGCAACACTGGCCAAGCCTGATTAGGCAGGGGCATCATGCACTCTGCAGACAGTGACCAGGTACCAACTACAGCACCCTCCTGAACGGGCTGCTGGGCTGTGCGAGAGTATCAACCCATCCCTCCACCTCTCCCACTGTGCTAGATGTGAGAAACGCCACATTCTAGAAAATGAAATGAGCTTTGTTCTGTAAGTCCTCTTTCTGGGTCTTTGTGTCAGCCTGCCACACCCAGTCAAGGCCAGTTCCGGGTGCCCAAGGCCATCTATGGCCGTGGCCTCAGCTCCTTGCTTGCTGAGTCCTGCCTTTACTCTAGTCATATCCCTGGCATGACTTCAAGTCCTGGTGCCATGCCAGGTTTCTATCCCAAGCCATCTGGCTGGATATTTCCGCATGGTCTTGGCAGCATTTGCTCTGGCCATGACACAGCATCAAAACCTTCCTATCACCCTGCTGGAACCCCAGCCTCTCAGGAACCAGCCCGGAATATGACTGCTGGACTTGTGCTGGTTTCCACTCCCCCCACTAGGAGTAAAGATCTGACAAGCTCATTTGAAGCTGTGCCAAGAACCTGGGCAGATACTCTGGATTCTCTTCAGGCTTCTCTGAACTGAAGAGGAGGCTGCCAGGGATGCTGTGGGTGGATTCCAAAATGAGCAGTGGAGGCCCCAGAGGCCCATGGAGGCCCGGCTACAGTAAATTCAGGTTGTTTCTGTGGTACTCTTCCACCAATTTCAGTCTGGCTTCTGCTCCCAACACCACACTAAATGTTACTTGGAAAAGACAACCAAGGGCCCCCTAGTGACGAACTCAATGTCTTCTCTTCAATATTCTTACTTGACTGTCTTAGGGCGTACGGCACCTTTAATCACTCACTTCATGAAGAAGTCTCTCCTCCCTAAGTTTTTTTTTAACCTTTTTTTTTCTGGTCCTTTCTGACCACCATTGCCAGTACCCAGCTGGCTGTTTCTACCCCTCAGGTGCCAATGCAGGGCCACTTTCTCTCTTGCTCTATGCTTTTCCTTGGATGATTTTGTAGTTTTAACTAACAACTCTAGGTTAATGCCTTCAAGTTTATCTGTCTAGCCTAGATCTCTTTCTGGAACTCCAGACCTAATTGTCCACTTCTTGCTGGAAATCTCTTCCAGGTCCCTCAAGTTTAAATGATCATAATCTAAACCAGCAGTCCCCAACCTTTCTGGCACCAGGTACTGGTTTCATGGAAAACAGTTTTTCCACAAACCAGTTGTGGGGGCAGGGGTTGGGGGCTAGATGGTTTTAGGATGAAACTGCTCTACTCAGATCATCAGGCATTAGATTTTCACAAGGAGCTGCAACCTAGATCCCTCACATGCACAGTTTACAATAGGGTTTGTGTTCCCATTAGAAGCTAATGCCTCTGCTGATCTGACAGGAGGTGGAACTCAGGTAGTAACGCCTGCTTGCCCACTACTCACCTCCTACTGTGCAGCTCAGTTCCCAACAGGCTACAGACCAGTATCCATTTGTGGCTTGGGGGTTGGGAACCCCTGAACTAAACACGTTATATGCCCCTTACCCTATCCCATCCCAATTATTCTCCTCTTCTTATATTCCCCAAGTTAATGGCATCAACTTCTGCTAATTTACTCAAGCCGGAAACCAGGGAATCATCTAGATCACGGGTCCCCAACCCCCTAAGCCCCTGTTAGGAATCTGGCCTCACAGAGGAGGTGAGTGAGGCCAGTGAGCTAAGCTTCATCTGTATTTACAGCTGCTCCACATCACTGCCATTACTGCCTGAGCTCCACCTCCTGTCAGATGAGTGGTGGCATTAGATTCTCATAGGAGTGTGAGCCCTATTGTGAACTGTGCATGTGAAGGATCTAGGTTGTGGGCTCCTTATGAGAATCTAATGCCTGATAATGTGTCACTGTCTCTCATCACCCCCAGAGGGGACCATCTAGTTGCAGGAAAACAAGCTCAGGGCTCTCACTGACTCCACATCATAGTGAGTTGTATAACTATTTCATTACACATTACAATGCAATAATAATATAAAGAAAGTACATAATACATGTAATGTGCTAGAATCATCCCAAAACCATCCCCCACGACCAGTCCATGGAAAAACTGTCTTCCATGAAACTGGTCCCTGGTGCCAAAATGGCTGTAGACCACCGATCTAGATTTCTTCCTGTCCAGTGGCATGCTGGCCCTGCCTCTCCCTGGATCACAAGTCAGTGAGACTGCTAGCAACTATTCCCGACTCTGTATTCAATGACATCACACTGGTAGCTGGAAACCAGCTATGGTGGGAGTATTTACACTATGGAAATAGGCGACCACAACAAATGATAGCTACCTCTCCCCACTCACCACCCTACTGCCGAAGCTAGCTGTTCAACATTCACAAACGCACCACCGTCCCTGCCTACAGCTCCCAACTCTCATCAGGCATCAGGAATTTAGATGACACATCTGAAACATCGTTAGAATTCATCCCCTTTGCTTCTACTCTCATGCTGTCTCACCAAGATATTGCCATATCCCCTTCACTAGACTCCCGGCCTTACTGTTATATTTATTCAATATATCTACACAGCTCTTAGAGTAAATGAACTAAAATCAAACCTGACCAAGTCACTTCCTTCTTGGATACAATTTTAACTTCTTCATATGGAGTTCAAGAGTCTCTATAGTTAACTTTGCAAGCTCTCTCTTGAACCTATGTTCTAGTCCTATGGAATTTGTTGAAGTTCCCCCAAACTTACCACTTGATTTGACATCCCCTACTTTTATCCACACTGCTCTCTTTCCCCACATTCCTCTGTGTCCACCCACATGTGGGCCTGCTGAACAGACATGTCATTCAGAAGTCTGCTCAAGAATTCCTCCTTTGTGAAATTCTTCCTGACCTCTGCCCACCCATGTCACTGACCACTGCCTTCTGTTTGTTGAATGAATTAAGGCAATGAATGAGAAAAAGAAAAAGTAACACGTATGCCCTGGGACCCTGCAGAAAGTGCCACCAGCCCAAGAGGGTGCTGGTGAGGTGGGCCTGTGCCTGGTTGGGTTTCTACAACTGTAGCTATGACAAGCAGGGATGGGTGTTACTGGAAGCAGCCAGAACTAGCAAAGCTAGAGGAGGAGTTACAGCAGAGGAGACCATATTCTAATAGTAAAGTCCAAGAGGTGTGTAGGAGGCTGGTGAACTAAAGACACAGGCTGTGTGCCGGTACAAGGAGGGAGACTACAGGTGGGAGAGATGAGGGTAGCTTTGAGATATCCCTGGGAAGGGGCTGTGGCATATTTTTCTTGACATTTCAATAAAATAGGGCATGCCTGGGTTCCTCTTCCCTAATCCATCCTGCTCTCAGTACTTTGGGGAAAAATAAAAATTCTTCTTTACCAAAGCTCAGGAACTGTAAAAGTCATAATGTAAAAAATCTAAAATCAAACACTACATATTTCTGTTATCCTTCTTTTCTTTAGATGCCTGATCGAAAACCAAGACAGGTAGATTTCTAACAGCACTTTGAGAATTAACCACAACTGACATATTTAAAAAGAATGTCCATGAGTACAATTCATTCTGATAAACATGTTGGGGGATTATATAGAAAAAGACAAAACAGAACATTCAGAGGTGCTGTGTACCTACCCCATACAAGCTCATACCCTAATAGGCCAGAATATACAACACAACTTACTTATTACATTTTATCCTATGTTAAACCTATAATAGAAATGAGATAAAAAGACCTTAAAAATAATCAATATTTTTGAGGTTTTAGTGTGTGCCTGGCATTGATTCTGAGCACTTTATAGGTATTAATTCATGATTCTCAGAACGGTCCCATGAGGTAGGTATAAAGACCATTCTCACTTTACAGATGAGAAAACTGAGACCCACATAGATTAAATAACTTCCTCAGTGTCACATGATGAGGTACTGGAAGAACTAGGATTTGAACTCAGGTGAGTTAGCTTAACCACAATGTCCTATTACCCTTCAGACATTAAGTGCAACTGAGAAAGCTTATTGGGGAAGGTAGGGTTTGTGTTGACCCTTCAGGAGCAAGAAGAACTTCAGTCACTAGATATGGGGACTGAAATAATTTGAACAAGGGGACTGTGCAGGGATTGTTTGGGGAGAAGCAGGCAGTGGGTGTCATTGGACTATAGGGTGTGCCGCTGGCCTCTAGGGGGAGCAGAAGACATATTTCCCACCTGACTTGGACCTGCTGCACACCAAAATGGTCACAGCCAAGAAAAATCACCCCTCCAAAGAGGATGGGTTTTACTTAAACCCAAGGCACCAATTAGGACACATTTTCTAGAATTGAAACCTTGGACGAAAATAAAGTTGACAGCACTACTGGGCCTGATTTTCTTGTCTATGGACCTCCTTCCATCATGGATGGGGTAGATCATACATTTCTAATCTGAGGAGGAGAGGGGGTAGATTTGAGGTGAAACAGAGAGGAAAATCAGAAGGACATTATGCCACTGTAGTCTTGATATTCCTGGTGGAATGAAAGACAAGTTCATTGACAGAGAAATGGGTCTGTGCAGTAGTTAGGAAATAGTTGCTATGGTGAATTTCTAGGGCATTCTTAGAAAATAGGGTACAAATCCATTAATGTCCAGCTAAAATAGCATAAATATGAAACATGTCAAATTAGCATGGTGATATTATTTTCTTTAGGAAATCCTAGTGGCTCAGGCTAGGGAACCAACCCAACAACCAACAAATCACTTGAAAAATAATACCAGTGTTGAAGCTGAGCAGGGGTCAGTGCCGGAGGTTAATGAAAGGTATAAAGATTTGGTGATAGAGTTGGTTAAGCGGAGACCTAAGGAATGCCAGCAAAGGTTTTTAGGGCAAGAGCAGAAACTGGGGATAATAAGGAGATACGGAAGAACCAGAGGTCATGGTGAGGCACTAAATAAGCAGGAGTGAGTTGAGGGTAAAGCAGAACAAGAAGCTAATTCTGAGTGCCAAGTAGTGAGGAAGTCTAAGGGGTTACCATGCCAAGGTGATGGGGTCAGTGGAATTGATGAGGTTGGGAAATTGGGATATCAGGTGTTAGAAAGGTCATCAACACAGATATTGGTTGCCTTGGATGTTAGGAAATGTCAGAGAGAAATCATGGTCCTGGCGGTGGTGTGTCCTGAAGAAAGGTGAAGAGTGTCTTGTAGGGTCTGCATATGGTGCCTTTGAAGGTATGAAATGGGGCAATCTACATGCTAAGTGTGTGATGACAGCAGGGAAATGGTGCAGAGACAGATGGGTAGAGAGGATAAGAGAAAGCCAACCTCATCTCTTGCTCTGTCATATGATGGTGAAAAGAAGAGGATGCTATGTGAAAGTGTAGAAGTAGAACATAAATTTCAGCAAGCAAGGGCTACTGATCAAAGATTATGGAGTGAGGCCAGGCTATAGCTGAAGTGGGAGCCCAGCTCAGGGTGCATTGGCTGTGCTGGGAGGATGCATTCCTGTCTCTTGTCTACCTTCATGACCTACATGTTTGGCAGGCAGGAGTGGGGTGGAGTAAAAAAGAAATATTACTATCTTTTTTTCTTGTGTTTTTTCTTTCTCCCTAAAACTTGTAGTTTTCTCTGCTCCTCAATGCATGCCAAAATAATTTATAATTTCATCTTGTACCACATTGGATGCCCTAATAACCACGATGTATTCCCACATGTTATTCTGTTACTATTTCAGAGGAAGCTGCCAGTATCACTTTAATTTCACTCTCCTGTAAGGCAGTTTTTACAGTCTAGCCACACTGCTATGCAATCATCCACAATTAATAAAAATCAGATAAGAGAGGCAGCTTGAACAAAGCATGATAGTGTGCCATATGCTACAGACACTCCTGAATTCCAGGAGACTTTACAACTTGGAATCTCAAGTTTTTGGACTCTTAAGATTTTGGAAATGTGTTCCTCAGGAAAAAAAAATGTTAATGTTGTCCATGAATCAGCATAGAGAGGCAGCTAAAAACATGGGTAAAAGAATCAGACAGACTTGTGGTCAAGCAGTTCAGTTGGCAGCCAGGGAGCCTTAGGCAAGTCTCATGCCTTTTCTATGTCTTGGGTTTCTCATCTCCAAATGGAGATAGTATCTGCTTCACAATGTTGTTCAGGGGACTAAATGAGATAATGCATGCAAAGAACTCCACATAGCAATTGCTCAGTAAATGTCACTACATTAAAAAAAAAAACAAAACTTAATTAGTTTTCTTATTTTGTTTTGTGAGTTTCTCCAGGAAAGCTGTTGGTAAATTGAAGTTTTTGAAGTTCAATTTGTTCAATAAATTGAACCTATATATATGTTTTCCTCTCCTAAGGAGCATTAAAATAAGAATAGTTCATTTTTAATTTTTTTTCCTTACCAAAAGTTCAGGAGGGTAACTGAGATAATGAATGTTATTTTACAGGTGGGTAATTAAAGATAGTGAAAAAGTGGTAAATGAACTCCAAAGCTGTTATTTCCACTATGCCTGTTCCCTACCTCCCTTACCAACTTCCTCACCACTACTCTGCTGCCTGCTTTTCAATTGTTGTCATGGCAGGCCTCCACTTACATGTTTTAACACATAACTCTTTTTTCTTTCTTTTTTCTTTTCTTTTCTTTTTTTTTTTTTTTTTAGACAGAGTCTCAAACTCTGTTGCCTAAGCTGGAGTGCACTGGCGTGATCTCAGCTCACTGCAACCTCCACCTCCTGGGTTCAAGCAATTCTCCTGCCTCAGCCTCCCAAGTAGCTGATACTACAGGCGTGTGCCACAATGCCCAGCTAATTTTTTGTATTTTTAGTAGAGACGGGGTTTCACCATGATCAATGGTCTTGATCTCCTGACCTCGTGATCCACCCACCTCGGCCTCTCAAAGTGCTGGGATTACAGGCATGAGCCACTGCATCCGGCTCACATAACTCTTATATGAAACATACATATTTATGTGTAAACACACATTCTATTATGTACACTGAAAATACAGACGAATGCTACATGCATATTAGCTTTGACTATAATGAAGCCACAATATGAACTCTTTATAGTAAGCTTATTATTCATAATTGATTGAGGTGTACAAACTGCCATTTTTAAATCAAAGTTATTTCATGTTTTATCCTTGCCAATTTTAGATTATACACAAGAAAAAAAAGTTGAATGCTTAAAAAAAGAGCTACGGCTCTTCTACTTTTAATTAAGTCCAAATGCATTCCTAGCAAAGTGAACCAGGAGGTATTTCGGCTTAACTTCTGCAAGGAACACTCCTGAACTCTAAGCAGAAGGAATTATGGTAAAGTGGAGGACATAAATCCAAGTGAGGAAGCCTAAAAAATGCATTTGTTAAGTGGGGAGACATTTCTTAAAACAGACTTTTCTTAGAACTGTATCTTGGTCTTCCACGTTCTACTGATCACTGCCGAAAACACCACTGAGTTCAGCCTGAGTTGCCTTACCCACAGATTAGAAATCTGTTGACATATGGAAAATAAAGACATCGGGACAAAATGAACAGAATCAGCATATCTTGGTGAAGTGCGGACGCCGCATACTTACTACTGCACTCAGGCGTCTGGCAAGATCTTACAAGAGGGAGCCCTGGTAGATCCCTGCACATCATCTCACTGAGGGGGACGAGCCGGCCTTTGGCTGTCAGCCTTTGACACACCTGCTTTCTTCTCTGGATTCCAACACCACAACTGACAGAACACTGAAATGAGAGTTGTGCAACAGAGTCAAATGGAGCGTGAGCAGGCAGACCCAGCCAACAACAGCAAAGTCTCCAAGGGTGAAACAAGAGGAAATTTTCAGTATGGATGTGCCAAGAAGAAAGCCATTTCCTAGGCTTGAACATCTTTTATGTCATGGAGAGTTTCTTCCTCCTCTCTTCCCCTTCCCTACCCTCCCTTCTCGTCCTTTCTTTCTTTCTTTCTCTTTTTCCTTCAGTCATGTCCTCTCTACCGCCCTCCCCCTCCCTCCATCTCACTCTTTCTTTTGGAGGTAGTAAGTAATTTCCAGTAATTTATTATTGTGGGATTTTTTTGGCATTGCAATTAATATCTAATTTATTTTTTAGCCATTCATTCATACATGATTTTTATTTTATTTATTTTCATTTTTAAAATTTGACCCTTTTAATAGTTTTATTGAGGTGTTATTGATATATAAAGAACATGTCTAATGTGTACAATGTGATGGGTTTGGGCTTAATGCAAACACCATGATACCATTACCACAATCGGAGTAACAGACATATCTAACACTTACCGAAGTTCCCTTTTGTTTTTTGTTGCCTGTTTTGTTTTATTTATGATTAGAACACTTCACATAAGATTTACCTTCTTAATGTATTTTGAATTTCACACTACCTATTGTTAACTATGTTTTACCGCAGATCTCTAGAACTTATTCAGCTATAATTGAAACTTTATAGCCATTTAACAACTCCCCATTTTCCCCATTCCCCCAGTCTGGGAAAACCACTATTGTATTCTCTGCTTCTATGAGTTTGACAATTTTAGATACCTTATGTAATAGAATCATGCAACATTTCTTTTTCCCTAACTGGTTTATTTCACTTAGCATAATGTCCTCTAGGTTCATCCATCTTGCAACAAATGGCAGGCTTTCCTACTTTTTTAAGGCTGTAAAATATTTCATTGTATGTATATACAGTACCATATTTTCTTTATCCATTCATCTGCCTATGGGCATGTCCATTGTTTGTTTGCTTGTTTTTTGAGATGGATTCTTGCTCTGTCACCCAGGCTAGAGTGCAGTGGCACGATCTCAGCTCACTGCAACCTCTGCCTCCCGGACTCAAGTGATTCTCCTGCCTCAGCCTCCCAAGTAGTTGGGATTATAGGCGCTCGCCGCTGCACCTGGCTACTTTTTGTATTTTTAGTAGAGACGGGGTTTCATCATCTTGGCCAGGCTGGTCTCAAACTCCTGACCTCGTGATCCACCCACCTCGGCCTCCCAAAGTGCTGGGATTACAGATGTGAGACACCGCACCTGGCCTTTTTAAAATTATTATACTTTAAGTTCTGGGATACATGTGTAGAACGTGCAGGATTGTTATATAGGTACACATTTGCCATGGTGGTTTGCTGCACCCATCAACCCGTCATCTACATTAGGTATTTCTTCTAATGCTATCCCTTCCCTAGCCCCCCACCCCCTGATAGGACCCAGTGTGTGATGTTCCCCTTCCTGTGTCCATGTGTTCTCATTGTTCAACTCCCACTTACGAGTGAGAACGAGTGGTTTTTGGTTTTCTGTTCCCATGTTAGTTTGCCGACAATGATGGTCTCCCAGTTTCATCCACGTCCCTGCAAAGGACATGAACTCATCCTTTTTTACGGCTGCCTAGTATTCCATGGTATTCCACATTTTCTTTATCCAGTCTATTATTGATGGGCATTTGGGTTGGTTCCAAGTCTTTGCTATTGTGAACAGTGCTGCAATAAACATATGTGTGCATGTGTCATTATAGTGGAATGATTTCTAATCCTTTGGGTATATACTCAGTAATGGCATTGCTGGGTCAAATGGTGTTTCTGGTTCTAGATCCTTGAGGAATTGCCACACTGTCTTCCACAATGGTTGAACTAATTTACACTCCCACCAACAGTGTAAAAGCATTCCTATTT
>NW_012101523.1:226411-229164 GCF_000951045.1 Mandrillus leucophaeus | reverse complement strand
GTTGGTCTCTCTCTCTGTTTTGGTACCAGTACCATGCTGTTTTGGTTACTGTAGCCTTGTAGTATAGTTTGAAGTCAGGTAGCATGATGCCTCCAGCTTTGTTCTTTCTGCTTAGGATTGTCTTGGCTACACAGGCTCTTTTTTGGTTCCATATGAACTTTAAAGTAGTTTTCTCTAATTCTGTGAAGAAAGTCAAAGGTAGTTTGATGGAGATACCATTGAATTTATAAATTACTTTGGGCAGTATGGCCATTTTCACTATATTGATTCTTCCTATCCATGAGCATAGAATGTTTTTCCATTTGTGTCCTCTCTTATTTCCTTGAGCAGTGGTTTGTAGTTCTCCTTGAAGAGGTCCTTCACATCCTTGTAAGTTGTATTCCTAGGTACTTTACTCTCTTTGTAGCAGTTGTGAATGTGAGTTCACTCATGATTTGGCTCTCTGTTTGTCTATCATTGGTGTATAGAAATGCTTGTGATTTTTGTGATTTTTGCACATTGATTTTGCATCCTGAAACTTTGCTGAAGTGGCTTATCAGTGTAAGGAGATTTTGGGCTGAGATGATGGGGTTTTCTAAATATACAATCATGTCACCTGCAAACAGAGACAATTTGACTTCCTCTCTTCCTATTTGAATACACTTTATTACTTTCTCTTGCCTGGTTGTCCTGGTCAGAATTTCCAATACTGTGTTGAATAGGACTGGTGAGAGAGGGTATTCTTGTCTTGTGCTGGTTTTCAAAGGGAATGCTTCCAGCTTTTGCCCATTCAGTATGATACAGGCTGTGGGTTTGTCATAAATAGCTCTTATTATTTTGAGATACATTTCATCAATACCTAGTATATTGAGAGTTTTTAGCATGAAGGGGTGTTGAATTTTATCAAAGGCCTTTTCTGCATCTATTGAGATAATCATGTGGTTTTTGTCATTGGCTCTGTTTATGCAAGGGATTATGTTTATTGATTTGCTTATGTTGAACCAACCTTGCATCCCAAGGATGAAGCTGACTTGATCGTGGTGGATAATCTTTTTGATGTGCTGCTGGATTCAATTTGTCAGTATTTTATTGGAGATTCTCACATCAATGTTTTTCAAGGATACTGGCCTGAAATTTTCTTTGTTGTTGTGTTTCTGCCAGGTTTTGGTATCAGGATGATGCTGGCCCCATAAAATGAGTTGGGGAGGAGTCCCTCTTTTTCTATTGTTTGGAATAGTTTCAGAAGGAATGGTACCAGCTCCTCTTTGTACCTCTGGTGGAATTTGGCTATGAATCTGTCTGGTCCTGGGCTTTTTGTAGTTTGTAGGCTATTAATTACTGTCTCAATTTCAGAACTTGTTATTGGTCTATTCAGAAATCTGACTTCTTCCTGGTTGTCTTGGGAGGGTGTATGTGTCCAGGAATTTATCCATTTCTTCTGAATTTTCTAGCTTATTTGCATAGAGGTGTTTATAGTATTCTCTGATGATAGTTTTGTATTTCTGTGGGATCAATGGTGATATCCCCTTTATCATTTTTTATTGTGTCTATTTGATTGTTCTCTTTTCTTCTTCATTGGTCTGGCTAGATTTGCAAATCTTTTCAAAAAACCAGCTCTAGGATTCATTGATTTTTTGAAGAGTTTTTCATGTCTCTATCTCTCTAAGTTCTGCTCTGACCTTAATTATTTCTTGTCTTCTGCTATCTTTTGAATTTGTTTGCTCTTGCTTCTCTAGTTCTTTTAATTGTCATGTTAGGGTGTTGATTTTAGATCTTTTCTGCTTTCTCCTATAGGCATTTAGTGCCATAAATTTCCCTCTAAACACTGCTTTAGCTGCGTCCCAGAGATTCTGGTACATTGTGTCTTTGTTCCTATTGGTTTCAAATAACTTATTTATTTCTGCCTTAATTTTGTTATTTACCCAGTAGTCATTCAGGAGCAGGTTCTTCAGTTTCCGTGTAGTTGTGCAGTTTTGAGAGTGTCTCTTAATCATGAGTTCTAATTTGATTGCACTGTGGTCTGAGAGACTGTTTGTCATAATTTCCGTTCTTTTGTATTTGCAGAGGAGTGTTTTACTTCCAATTATGTGGTCAGTTTCAGAATAAGTGCAATGTGGTGCTGAGAAGAATGTATGTTCTGTTGATTTAGGGTAGAGAGTTCTGTAGATGTCTATTAGGTCTACTTGGTCCAGAGCTCAGTTCAAATCCTGAATATCCTTGTTAATTTTCTGTCTTGTTGATCTGTCTAATGTTTACAGTAGGGTGTTAAAGTCTCCCACTGCTATTGTGTGGGAGTCCAAGTCTCGTTGTAGGTCTCTAAGAACTTGCTTTATGAATCTGGGTGCTCCTGTACTGGGTGCATATATATTTAGGACAGTTAGCTCTTCTTGTTGCATTGATCTCTTTATCATTATATAATGCTCTTGTCTTTTTTGATCTTTGTTGGTTTAAAGTCTGTTTTATCAGACTAGGATTGCAACCTCTGCTTTTTTTTGCTTTCCATTTGCTTGGTAAATATTCCTCCATTCCTTTATTTTGAGCCTATGTGTGTCTTTGCATGTGAGATGGGTCTCCAGAATATAGCACACCTATGGGTCTTAACTCTTGATCCAATTTGCCAGTCTGTGCCTTTTAATTGGGGCATTTAGCCCATTTACATTTAAGGTTAATATTGTTATGTGTGAATTTGATCCTGTCATTATGATGTTAGCTGGTTATTTTGCCTGTTAGTTGATGCAGTTTCTTCATAGTGTCAATGGTCTTTACAATTTGGT
>NW_012101523.1:197461-226336 GCF_000951045.1 Mandrillus leucophaeus | reverse complement strand
GTTTTTCCTTTCCATGTTTAGTGCTTCCTTCAGGAGCTCTTATAAGGCAGGCCTGCTGGTGACAAAATCTCTCAGCATTTGCTTGTCTGTAAAGGATTTTATTTCTCCTTCACTTATGAAACTTAGGTTGGCTGGATATGAAATTCTGGGTTGAAAATTCTTTTCTTTAAGAATGCTGAATATTGGCCCCAGTCTCTTCTGGCTTGTAGGGTTTCTGCAGAGAGATCCACTGTTAGTCTGATGGGATTCCCTTTGTGGGTAACCCGACCTTTCTCTCTGGCTGCCCTTAACACTTTTTCCTTCATTTCAACTATGGTGAATCTGAAGATTATGTGTCTTGGGGTTGTTCTTCTCGAGGAGTATCTTTGTGGTATTCTCTGTATTTCCTGAATTTGAATGTTGGCCTTTCTTGCTAGGTTGGAGAAGTTCTCCTTGATAATATCCTGAAGAGTGTTTTTCAACTTGGTTCCATTCTCCCCATCACTTTCAGGTACACCAAACAAACATAGGTTTGGTCTTTTCACATTGTCCCATATTTCTTGGAGGCTTTGTTTGTTCCTTTTCATTCTTTTTTCTCTAATCTTGACTTCACACTTATTTCATTAAGTTCATCTTCAATCTCTGATATCCTTGTTCTGCTTGATCAATTTGGCTATTGATACTTGCGTATGCTTCATGAAGTTCTCGTGCTGTGTTTTTCAGCTCCATTAGGTCATTTATGTTCTTCTCTAAACTGATCATTCTAGTTAGCAATTCCTCTAACCTTTCTTCAAGGTCCTTAGCTTCCTTGCATTGGGTTAGAACATGCTCCTTTAACTCGGAGGAGGAGTTTGTTATTACCCACCTTCTGAAGCCTACTTCTGTTAATTCGTCAAATTCATTCTTTGTCCAGTTTTGTTCCCTTGCTGGCAAGGAGCTGTGATCCTTTTCAGGAGAAAACACATTCTGGTTTTTGGCATTTTCAGCCTTTTTGCACTGGTTTTTCCATGTCTTTGTGGATTTATCTACCTCTGGTCTTTGATGGTCTTTTGATGACCTTCAGGTGGGGTTTCTGGGGTTTCTGTGTGGACATACTTTTTGTTGATGTTGGTGTTATTCTTTTCTGTTTGTCAATTTTCCTTCTAATAGTCAGGCCCCTCTGCTGCAGGTCTGCTGGAGTTTGCTAGAGGTCCACTCCAGGCCTGATTTGCCTGAGTATCACCAGCAGATGCTGCAGAACAGCAAAGATTGCTGCCTGTTCCTTTCTCTGGAAGCTTCGTCCCAGAGGGGCACCTGCCAGATGCCAGCCAGAACTGTCCTATATGAGGTGTCTGTTGGCCCCTACTGGGAGGTGTCTCCCCATCAGGAGGCACAGGGGAACAGGGACCCACTTGAGGAGGTAGTCTATTCCTTAGTAGAGCTCAAGCGCTGTGCTGGGAGATCTGCTGCTCTCTTCAGAGCCAGCAGGCAGGAACATTTAAGTCTGCTGAAGCTGCACCCACAGCTGCCCCTTCCCCCAGGTGCTCTGTCCCAGGGAGATGAGAGTTTTATCTATAAGCCCCTGATGGGGGCTGCTGCCTTTCTTTCAGAGATGTCCTGCCCAGAAAGGAGGAATCTAGAGAAGCAGTCTGACTACAGTGGCTTTGCCAAGCTGCAGTGGGCTCTGCCCAGTTTGAACTTCCCAGAGGCTTTGTTTACACTGTGAGGGGAAAGCCACCTACTCAAGCCTCAATAATGGTGGATACCCCTCCCCCCATCAAGCTGGAGCATCCCAGGTCAACTTCACACTGTTGTGCTGGCAGTGAGAATTTGAAGCCAGTGGATCTTAGCTTGCTGGGCTCCATGGGGGTGGCATCTGCTGAGCTAGACCACTTGGGTCCCTGGCTTTAGCCCCCTTTCCAGGGGAGTGAATGGTTCTGTCTCGCTGGTGTTCCAGGCACCATTGGGGTATGAAAAAAAACCTTCTGCAGCTATCTTGGTGTCTGCCCAAATGGCTGTCCAGTTTTGTGCTTGAAACCCATGGGCCCTGGTGGTGTTGGCACCCGAGGGACTCTCCTGGTTTGCAGGTTGTGAAGACCATGGGAAAAGCGTAGCACCTTGGCCAGAGTGCACCATTCCTCACGGCCCAGTCCCTCACGGCTTCCCTTGACTAGGGAAGGGAGGTCCCTGACCTCTTGTACTTCCTGGATGAGGAGATGGCCCACGCTGCTTCAGCTGGCCCTCCATGGGCTGCACCCACTGTATAACCAGTCCCAGTGAGATGAGCTGGTACCTCTGTTGGACATATGGAAATCACCCGCCTTCTGTGTTGATCTCGCTGGGAGCTACAGACCAGAGCTATTCCTATTTGGCCATCTTGCCAGCCATGGCTGATTTTGATTTTTAAATACTCATTACAAAGTATCCAAGAAATACAAACGTATAAAAAGGAAAGTTTTAAAAAAATCACCCAAACTGCCATATATAAAGTAACATGAATAGTGATAATCAGTGTGTATACATGCAATTTCAACTTAAAAATGTAATGCAATTTTATGAGGTATATTAGAAAAAAAGAAATTAAAGTAAAATTAGAGTTGTTGAACGTTTGATATTTTTTAAACCATGATTAATTCCCAAAAGAACACTCTAAAGTTAATAAAGATTAAATAAACCAATAAGAGATTTGGATAGTTATTTTTAATGACATTTTGACTTAGGAGAGTATTTACTGACTTGCTACTAAGAAGGATGAGGAAATAAGCACACTTACATTTCCTCTACTGTATTAGTCCAATCTCATGTTGTTAATAAAGACATACCCAAGACTGGGTAAGTTATAAAGGAAAGAGGTTTAATAGACTCACAGTTCCATGTAGCTGGGGAAGTCTCACAATCATGGCAGAAGATGAAGGAAGGGCAAAGGGATGTCTTACATGGCAGCAAGCAAGACAGAATGAGAGCCAAGTGAAAAGGGAAACCCCTTATAAAATCATCAGATCTCGTGACACTTATTTACCACCACAAGAACAGTATGAGGGAAACTCCCCCCATGATTCAATTATCTCCAACTGGGTCCCTCCCACAACCCATGTGAATTATGGGAGCTACAATTCAAGATGAGATTTGGGTGGGGACACAGCCAAACTATATCATCTAGCTCATCTCTCCAAATTTTAGTTAGTTTTCATTTTATTATTTAATGTCAAGATTTCTGATATTTATGTTATGTTCTAGAATACAATTGTTAGTTGATTAGTCTTAATCCTACACAAATGAATTCATTACTCATCTCCCACCTTTTTTACCAGGATCTATGCATTCCTGGATTCTCTGTTTTGAGTCATCTCTGTATCTCATCTTGGCCCTACAGCTTTTTCAAGGGCTTATCAGACAGTATTCTCTGACTGCCTCTCTGTTGTCTCTCTACATGAAGAACACAGGATGAAGAGGAAATCCTTGAGTCATGCTTGCTTTTCCTTAGAATTGTGTAGATCCTGCTCCATTGTCCTCTTGCATTGAATGCTCCTATGAAGATGAGAATTTTTAGTTTATTTGGTTGACTTTCTGTTCAAAGGGGGTTTTGCTTTATGAGGTTCAGCATCTTACACAGGGTTAGTGGTATATGCTGTGCTATTATGACTTGCAGATAAAAGCTTTTATTAAAGGGAATTAATTCCCCTTATTTTGTCTCTGAATACTTTTCTGTTCCATGTGTTTTGTTCTTCTCAACAAATATCAATTATGCTTATGTTTGATCTCCTTTGTCTGTCTTCCATATCCATTATGGCCACTAAAAACCAATTTTATATCCTTGTTCTTTTCCATATAATTTTATACGACTTATTCCAGTCTGTATCCCATCTCTCTTTATTTCAAGTCATTTCCTTTATTTTCATCAGTTGTTGCTTGTAATGTAAGTTTTGTGTTTGCTATTTTTGTATCTGCCATTTAAAAAATTTTTCTCTTTTTTCTTGATTGTTCCAGTTGTCTTTCCATCTCCTTCTGTTGTCTTATAGTCTCTTTTTTTGAACTCAAACCTCACTTTAAAGCCACTTTTTCCCTAGATTTCAAGACTATAACTTCCTTGGAAGTACAGAACCTATCTGTCTGAACTTTTCTCTGGGGAAAATCTTTGTTATGTTATCCATGTGACTCTTGCTTTATGCTCCATTCCCCATCCCATGACTTCCTCCCCCGCTTTCAATTTTTCCCCCTAGTTTTGGTGCATAGATTTTATGCTGGTGCTTTGAATACAGCTGGCTGTTTGTGAGTCACATGGGTGGGAGAAACGAGCTAGGGAACTTTACATCCATTTGTTGTCTTCAACATTCTGTCACCAAAACTCTTACTTCCTCTACCCACATCTCCCTTCAGATTTTGGAATTTGAATAGTTGATGAGGCAAATAAAAGAACCTCTTAAATAACTGGCTTACTGTGTAATAATCCAGCAACTGCTGCCCCCCACCCCTTCCTTCACACCACTTCATCTCTGGCAGCCTTCCTTGGCAAGGAGTCATAAAAGTATGCTTTCTCCCTCAGCTCTGTCTCCCATCACAGTTCTGCAAGGGACATCCTCAGTTTTTTTTCTGAGGTACTTTGTGGTCCAGGATCTAGTCTGTCATCAAAGAACTAGAAAAGGCCTTTCAGGACTGCCACATTAACTCCTAGGGAAATCTATATCCTGCTCGGTGCCTGAGGAAATGTTTGTCAGCTCTCAGCCTTCCCTCTCATTCTGGTCCAGATTTTATGGTCTTTGCCAGGTGTGTTTCATAATTTATAGTTTGGGATTGTGGCCATTTCATTGTTCATTGAAGACACAGTGTTCCTTCTCTTTCATTCTTTTAGTGGGTTTTTCGTTGGGTTTCAAAGGAGGAAAATGGAATTTTTAAAAACGCTTTTAATGACATCTTTTAACAGAAAGCCCTGATTATTATTATTTTTCAGTATAGACAAAAGCTTTTCATAAGCTTTTGAATAAATATTTCTAAATTACCATTACCATACTACCACTCTTTTAACTAGTCAAAACATCACCTAGGAGTTTCTCCCATAATAAAAATGTATGTCAGCTTTTTGTTAAACTACTATGTGAGTTACTTTTGTTCATATAAAAGTGGTTAAATAACTGCCAATTGCTACTCATAAGACATTTCTAATGATACATATTTGACTTTTTCTCCCCATCCTTAATGGAAGGATGGTTTGTAAACCCTTTTTTTCTGGAGGAAAGTCTTCTGTGACTGTGTGTCTGCTAAGTTAAAGCAAGCACACCATCAGAGAATGTCCACAACTCACAGAGAGAGGAGATGTCATTATCAGTGCCACTAATTATCATTCACAAAGCAGCAACTTTATGCCAAAGCTTCTCATGGTTTCTTCTATAGACATCTGGTAGATTCCTCAGGAATCGCTCATGGGAACAATATACATTGAGTTCTTGCATCTTCAGAACTATTTGTCTGTGGCCTTTAAATCTGAAAGTCAGTTTGGCAGGATATAAAATCTTTGGCTCATACTTTCTTTCCTTCAGTATCTTAAATATTTGCTCCACTGTTTTCTAGTATGAAGTGGTATTGTTGAAAAGTCTAGCTTCAGTTTGATTTTGTTTCCCTAATAAGTGACTTGATTCTTTTGCATAGATGCACAAATATATTTTTATCTTTTGGTAGAATATGTCCTTTTTTTGAGATGGATTCTTGCTCTGTTAGCACAATCTCAGCTCATTGCAAACTCTGCCTACTGGGTTCAAGTGATTCTCCTGCCTCAATCTCCCGAGTAGCTGAGATTACAGGAGTGTGTCACTACACCTGGCTAATTTTTGTATTTTTTAGTAGAGACAGGGTTTCACCATGTTGGCCAGGCTGGTCTTGAACTCCTGGTCTCAAGTGATCCACCCACCTCAGCCTCCCAAAGTGCTGGGATTACAGGTGTGAGCCACTGCACCCAGCCAAGTATGTCTTGATATTGACCATTCTGGGTGAGTTTTCCCAGGTATATAGAATGCCCTTTCAATATGGCAATTTGAGTCATTTATAATTTTGTTCTGTTATGATTTTTGGTGGTTTTCTTTTCCTGGGACTCTGTATTCATTGAATTTTATTTCCTTGTCTTTTATATATATTATTTGCACTTGAATCTTTCTTTATTTCTCTTTGATTCTTGTCATTTCCCTCCTTTGATTTTGTTTATTACATTTTCTCTGCCCAGTCATTTTTGAGTTTTTTCTAGTGTTTAGTCTACATTCTGAGAAATTTACCCTTAGTTTAAAAAATTCTTTTCTAAACCATCAGCTATCATTTTACATTCTCCTTTTATTCATCTCATTTCTTGAATTTTCTATTTCTGTTTTGTTTCTACAGTTTTCTTTTTGTTTCTCTTAGCTCATTTTGTAACACTAAGTATATTTTCATCTGTTTAAAGGCCAAGTTTTTTCCTATTGATACTTTTATTTTACTGTATCTTTTTGGAGGGTTTGCAGATGCTCCTATTAAATGAATTAGATTGTTTTCTGTACTTTTAGGGAAGGAAGTATAAGCAGGAGGGAATATTTAAGGAGAGTTATCTTCACTGTTTTAAGAGCTTCCTTCTCTGGTGTTAAAAAGAAGTATTATATGCAACAATTTGGCCACGATTCTGGGATTTGTATCTCTGGACTCCCCAACTCCCAAGGATCTGAACATCTCTTTCCTTTACCTCTCCACTTGGATTATAATTCTGACAACTTTTCTTTGGCACTTCTTAAGCCCTTTAGTGGTTCTGCATGATCTTTCTTGCATCCAATCATACTCTGGAACCTGGAGTCTTTCCTCAATTTGGCTGACTGGGGGGTCTCAGACCTATTTGTTGAGGGTTCTACTCAGAGTAGGATCATTTTCTTGTCATGCTATTTATTGCTGACATCTGTGTTCTACAACTCTTGGCCCTGTCTCTTCTCTTTTTTATTGCTGCCCAGCTGCTAATTTTGCCATTTCTGAACAGTGTCTGCACTGTGTGGTTTGGCCTCACCTACTTATATTACTTTTGTTAAAATTACCTCTGTTGTTTTTTCTTTCCTTTTGCATTCCTAATTGCTCTGCTTTTTGTTTTTTAATGAGGGATTTAGGAATAATAACTATGCTACTATCATGACTTAGGTTCACTAGAAGCCTTCAAATAATTTTTAAAGGGACTACTGTCAATAATATACTTTTAGATATCACGGTAGTCATCTTCCATGGTTTCAACTACCACATATGTGTTAATGATTCACACAATTATAACTTCAATGCAGATCTTTTCTGAGCTATAACTCTTTACTGATACCTTTATAGACTCTCAAACTACACGTATGTCTAAAATAAGCCATTTTTCTCTCCCTTTCAAGTCACTTTCTGAATATGCTTCTTCTTTCTAATTAATTTTAAAATTAATGTCATCTCTTTCATTAGCTTCCCAGGACAGAAATGTAAAACACTCCCCTTTTTTGCTCATGTCTTGTCAATTCAATTGCTAAATATGTCAGTTAAATCTCCTAAATATTGTTCAAAACCACTTACTATTCTCTATCCCAACTGCTTCTTCATTCTCTATCGTTGATTTTATTCAAATCACCATCTAACAAGGTTTTTCAAGCTTCAATTCCTTCTTCCTCTAATACCTTATCCATACTGCAGCCAGAATTATATGTCTAAAACCTTATATTTTACTTTCCCATTCAAACACCTTCCAACATGCTCTCAATGACTGTAGGGATAAATCCAATACCCCAAAGCCTTCACAATCCAGCTGTAATCTCTCCTTTCCATCTCACCTACCAGCACTTCCTCAGTGCATCCTATTCTCAAGCCACACAAGACTGATAAACTCTCCCAAATCTGTGCCTTTATATACACTCCTGTCACTCCTAGAACACCCCTCTGTCTCATTTCCACACAGTTCGCACTCATCTCTTAAGAGGCACCTCCAAAGCTGCATCTTATGCAACAGTTCCCAGGGACCCAGGCAGACTTAGATGTTTCCCCTCAATTTTCACATAGCTCTGTAGACAGAGCACCTTTATTAGGCTTTTTTTTACATGGCTGTAAACATCATTTCTTCTGTCTGCCTTATTAAACTGTGAGCTCACTGAAAACTATTCTTAGTTGTCCCTGATTCCCGGTGCCTAGGGTAATCAACTTAGCAATGCTTAGTAAATGTTGATTAAATGAGTTTGTAAGGCTATGGAAATTGGCCTATTCAGAGTAGAAGCTTTTATAAATCTCTATACTTCGGCCAAAAAGTGTTTACCAAGCACCAAGTGGTATACAAATGTGCAGAAATGGTTCTTCCCATCTGGCAGTTACTTTGAGTCAGGAAAATAAAGCGTATTCATGTTATGCATGTGTGTGTGTGCCTGTGTGGTATGTGTGTGTAATTTAAAACACATGGAACAGATAGAACTATATGAATTTGAATCCACTGGGCATATTTTGGATGGGTCAAAATATGAGTAAACTGTCAGATTCAGTCTAAAAAGACACTATTATTCCAGTAGAAGAGTGCTTATCAAGAAGGGCAGAGCAAGATGGCAGAATAGAAGGCTACATTGATCATTCCCCCACTCCCACTATCACAGGAAAACTAAATTTTAACAATTATTTGTGAACAAAAAAGCACCTTCATGAGAACTAAAAATTTAGTGAGCCATCACAGTACCTGTTTTTAACTTCATATCACTGAAAAAGGCACTGAAGAAGGCAGAAAAGACGGTCTTAAATCACCAACACCACCCCTTCCCTATTCCCTGGCAGTGGCTGCATGGCACGGAAAGAGAATCTGCGCACTTCAGGGAGGGAGAACACAGCAACTGGGGGACTTTGCATTGAATTCAGTGCTGCCCTGTCACAGTGGGAAGTGAAACCGTGTTGAACTCAGCTGACACCCACAGAGGGAGCATTTGGACCAGCCCTAGCCAGAGGGGAAGTGCCTATTCCAGTGGCCAGAGCCTGAGTTTCAGCAAGTCTCGCTGCCATGGGCTAAAGTGCCATGGGGTCCTAACTGAACTTGAAAGGCAGTCTAGGAAGGACTCAGATTCTTAGGCAAGCCTGATGGTGTTCTGGGGTTACAGCCAGTGGACTGGGGCAGTGTGTGACCTAGTGAGACACCAGATGGGGCAGCTGGGGAAGTACTTGCACTACCCCTCCCTCAACCCCAAGCAGCGCAGCTTGTAGCACTGAAAGCAACTCCTTCCTTCTGCTTGAGGAGAGACACCAGTCAAGAGGACTTTGTACTTCATCTTGCATCTTGGATACAAGCTCTGCCACAGATAGGGCACTGGGCAGAGTCGTGAAGCCCCCATGCCAGGTCCTAGCTCCTGGGTGACATTTCTAGACACACCCTGGGCCAGAAGGGAACCCACTGCTTTGAAGAGAAAGACCAAGTCCTGGCAGGATTAATTATCTGCTAACTAAAGAGCCCTTGGGCTCTGAATAACCAAAAGTGATATCCAGGTAGTATGCCATGGGCCTTGGGTGAGACTTTTGAGACATGCTGGCTTCACGTAACAGCTCAGCACAGTGGATAGAGTACCTAGTGGGCTTCAGGGGTCCCTGAGTTCAGGCCTAGGCTTTTGGACAGCATTCTGCCCTTCCCTGGGCCAGAGGTGGGAGCCTGCTACCCTGAAGGGTGAGTCCCAGGTTTGTCAGCATTCACAAGCTGACTGAAGAGCCCCTAGGCATTAAGTGATCAGCAATGATAGCCTGGCAGAACTCTTTGTGGACTGCTGGTGGTGATGGCCATAGGGAGAGCTCCTCTACCTGAGGAAAGGGGAGGGAAGAGGGGGAAGGATTTTGTTGTATGGTTTGAGTGGCAGCTTAGCCACAGGGGAATAGAATACCAGGTGGATTTTTAAGGTTTGTGACTTAAATCCCTGGCTCCCAGAAAGCATCTCTGGACATGCCCAGGGCCTGAAAGAACTTGCCTCCCTGAAGGGAAGGACATAAGCCTTAATGGCTTCAACTCTTGCTGACTGTAGCCCTAGGGCCTTGAGTGAACATAGGCAGTAAGCAGATAGTGATTGCAGTGGGTCTCGGGTGAAACCCAGTGCTATTCTGGCTTCAGGTCTGACCCAGGGCAGTTCCAGTGGTGGTGGCCATAGGGGTGCTTGCATCACCCTAATTCCAGCTCCAGGTGGCTCAGCAGAGAAAGAGAGAGAGAGACAGATAGAGAGACAGAGAGAGAGAGAGAGAGAGAGACAGAGAGAGACAGAGACAGAGGCAGAGAGATACTGTTTGTTTGAGAGAAAATAAAGGAAGAGAATAAGAGTCTTGCTGGTAATCCAGAGAATGCTTCCAGATCTTATCCAAGATCACCAAGGTGATATCTCTACAAGTGTGTATGAAGTACAGTGTTACTGGGCTTGGGGCCTAAGTCCCTTTGAATATTTGGAAAGCCTTCCCAAGAAGGACAGGCACAGATTGTAAAGCCTAGATTGTGAAGACTACAATAAATACATAATTCTTCAATGCCCAGACACTGAAGGACATCTACAGGAAAACATGACTTCACCAAATGAACTACATTAGGCACCAGGGACCAATCCTGGAGTGACAGAGATACGTGACAGAGAATTCAAAATAGCTGTTTTGAGGAAACTCAAACAAATTCCAGACAATACAGAGAAGGAATTCAGAATTCTATCAAATAAATTTAACAAAGAGATTAGTTTTTAAAATCAAGCAGAAATTCTAGAGTTGAAAAATGCAATTGACATACTGAAGAATGTATTAGAGTTTCTTGGCAGCAGAATTGATCAACCAGAAGAAAGAATTGGTGAGCCTGAAAACAGGGTATTTGAAAATATAGTCAGAGGAGACAAAAGAAAAAATAATAAAAAATAATGAAGCATGCCTACAAGATTTAGAAAATAACCTCAAAGGGGCAAATCTAAGAGTTATTAGTCATAAAGAGGAGGTAGAGAAAGAGATAGGGGTAGAAAAATTATTCAAAGGGATATCAGAGAACTTCCCAAACCTAGAGAAAAATATTAACATTCAAGTGCAAAAAGGTTATAGAACACCAAGCATACTTAATGCAAAGAAGACTACCTCAAGGAATTTAATAGTCAAACTCCCAAACATCAAGGGTAAAGACCCTAAAAGCAAAAAGAGAAAAGAAACGAATAACATACAATGGAATTCTAATACGTCTGGCAACAGACTTTTCAGTGGAAACCTTACAGGCCAGGAGAGAGTGGCATGACATATTTAAAGTGCTGAAGGAATGAAACTTATACCCTAGAATAGTATATCTAGTGAAAATATCCTTCAAGCATTGAGGAGAAATAAAGGTCTTCCCAGACGAACAAAAGCTGAGGGATTTTATTAACACTAGACCTGTCCTATAAGAAATGCTAAAGGGAGCTCTTTAGTCTGAAATAAAAGGATGTTAATAAGCAAGAAGAAATCATTTGAAGGTGCAAAACTCACTGGTAATAGTAAGTACACAGAAAATCACAGAATATTATAACACTGTGATTGTGGTATCAAAACTAATCTTAAATATAAAGTCTAAATGATGAACCAATCAAAAAATAATAAATGCAACAACTTTCACACCAGGATAGTACAATAAAACATAAGGAGAAACAAAAAGTTAACAAGTGAGAGGACAAAGTAAAAGTGTAGAGTTTTCATTAGTTTTCTTTTTGTGTTTGTTTACACAATGTGTTAAGTTGTCATCAGTTTAATATAATGGGATATAAGATAGTATGTGCAAGCCTCATGGTAATCTCAAATCAAAAACTATACAATGGATACACAAAAAATAAAAAGCAAGAAATTAACTCATACCACCAGAAAAAAATCACCTGCACTAAAAGGAAAACAGGAAGGAAGGAAAAAAGAAAGAGAAGACTGAAAAACAAACAGAAAACAAATAACAAAATGGCAGGAGTAAGTCCCTACTTATCAACAGTAACACTTAATGTAAATGGACTAAACTCTCCAATCAAAAGGCATAGAAAGGCTGAATGGATGAAAAACCAAGAGCCACTGATCTGTTGCCTACCTACAAGAAGCACATTTCACTTGACACAAAGAGACTGAAAATAAAGGGATGGAGCTAGATGTTCCATGCCAATGGAACCCCAAAAACAGTAATAGTGCTATATTTATATCAGACAAAACAGATTTCAAGGCAAAAACTGTAAGAAGAGGCAAAGAATGTCATTATATAATTTATAGAGGGGTCAATTCAGAAATGGGACATAACAATTTTTTTTTTCTTTTTTTGAGGTGGAGTCTTGCTCTGTCGCCCAGGCTGGAGTGCAATGGCATGACCTTGGCTCACTGCAACCACCACCTTCCAGGTTCAAGTGATTCTTCCGCCTCAGGCTCCCAAGTAGCTGGCATTACAGGTGCTTGCCACCACACCTGGCAGGATATAACAATTGTAAACACATATGCACTAAACACTGGGGCACTCAGATATATAAAGCAAATATTATTAAAACCATATAGAGATATAGGCCTCAATACAATAATAGCTTGAGACTTCAACATCCCACTTTCAACACTGGACAGATCTTCCAGACAGAAAACCAACAAAGAACCATCCAATTTAATCTACATGATAGGCCAATAGATACTTACAGAACATTCCATTCAATGGCTGCAGAATACACATTCTTCTCTTCAGCACATGGATCATTCTCAAAAATAGACTGTATGTTTGGCCCTACAGAAGTCTTAAAACACTCAAAAAAACTGAAATGACACCAAACATCTTTTCTGACCACAATGGAATGGAATTAGAAATCAGTAATGAGAAATTTTGGAAAATGTACAAATACATAGAAATTAAACAATATGCTCCTGAATGACAAGTGGGTCAATAAAGAAATAAAGAAGGAAATTGAAAATTTCTTAAAACAAATGAAAATGGAAGCACAATGTACCAAAACCTATGAGATACAGTGAAAGCAACACTAAGAGGGACATTTATAGCTATAAATACCTACATCAAAAAAGAAGAAAAACTTCAAGTAAACAACCTAACAATGCATCTTAGCTACAAAATTAAGAGCAAAACAAACCCAAAATTAATAGAAGAAATACAATGCAAATGATCAATGAACCAAAAAGTTGGTTTTTTGAACAGATAAATAAAATTGACAAACCTCTTGCTGGACTAAGAAAAAAAGAGAGAAGACCCCAATAAATTAAATCAGAGATGGAAAAGAAGACATTAGAACTGATACTGCATAAATTCAAAGGATCATTAGTGGCTACTATGAGCAATTAAATATCAATAAATTAGAAAATTTAGAAGAAATGGCTAAATTCCTAGCCACATACAACCTATCCAGATTGAACCATGAAAAATTCCAAAACCTGAACAGACCAATAACAAGTTAACAAGATCAAAGCCATAATAAAATGTCTCCCAGTAAAGAAAAGCCTGAGACCCAATGACTTCACTGATGGTTTCTACCAGCATTTAAAGATCTAAGACCAATCCTACTCAAACTATTCTGAAAGACAGCGGAGGAGAGAATACTTCCAAACTCATTCTGTCAGGCCAGTATTAACCTGATACCAAAACCAGACAAAAACACATCAAAAAGAGAAAAAGAAAACTACAGGGCCTGATGAACACTGATGCAAAAATTCTCAACAAAATATTAGCAAAGTGATTTCAACAACACATTAAAACATCATTCATCATGACTAAGTGGGATTTATGCCAGGGATACAAGGATGGCTTAACACATGCAAATCAATCAATGTAATACATCATATCAACAGAATGAAGAACAAAACCATATATTTTTAATTAATGCCAAACAAGCATGTGATAAAATTCAACATCCTTTCATGAGAAAAATCCTAAGAAAGTGAGTAGAGAAGAAACATACCTCAACACAATGAAAGCCATA
Organism: Mandrillus leucophaeus; assembly: GCF_000951045.1. Lineage (NCBI taxonomy): Eukaryota > Metazoa > Chordata > Mammalia > Primates > Cercopithecidae > Mandrillus > Mandrillus leucophaeus. The sequence goes on along the minus strand of NW_012101523.1, from coordinate 212,480 downwards.
TATGACAGACCCACAGCTAGTATCATAATGAATGGGGAAAAACTGAAGGCCTTTTCTGTAATATATGGAAAAAGACAAGCATGCTCACTTTCGCCACTGTTATTCAACATAGTACTAGTAGTCCTAGCTAGAGCAATCAGGCAAAAATAAATAAATAAATAAATAAATAAATCAAGAAAAAAAAAATTCACATTGGAAATGAAGAAGTCAAATTATCTTTGTTCCCAGATGATATGATCTTACATTTGGTAAAACCTAAACACTCCACCAAAAAACTATTAGAACTGATATATTCAGTAAAGTTGCAGGATACAAAATTAACATACAAGTATCAACAGCATTTCTATAAGCCAACAGTGAACAATCAAAAAAAAAGAAATCAAGAGAGCAGTCCCATTTACAATAGCTACCAATAAAATTAAATACCGAGTAATTAACCAAACCAAAGAAGTGAGAGATCTATATAATGAAAACTATAAGACATTGATGACAGAAATTGAAGAGGACTATAAAAACTGGAAAGATATTCCATGTTCATGGATTGGAAGAATCAATACTGTTACAATGTCCATATCACCCAAAGTGATCTACAGATTCAATGCAATCCCTATCAAAATATCAATGACATTCTTCACAGAAATAAAAAAATCCTAAAATTTATAAGGAACCACAAAAGACCCAGAATAGCCCAAGCTATCCTGACCAAAAAGAACAAAACTGGAGAAATCACATTATCTGACTTCAAATTATACTAGAGATAATAGGAACCAAAACAGCATGGTACCGGCATAAAAACAGACAAATAGACCAATGGAACAGAGTAGAGATCCCAGAGATAAATCCACACAACTACAGTGAACTCATTTTTGACAATGCTGCCAAGATCATACACTGGGGAAAGGACAATCTCTTCAACAAATGATGCTGGGAAAACTGGATATTCATATGCAGAAGAGTGAAACTACACTCCTATCTCTTACTATATACAAAAATCAAATCAAAATGGATTAAAGTCTTAAGTCTAAGACTTCAGTTATGTGAAACTACTGTAAGAAAATGTTGGGGAAACTTTCCAGACATTGCTCTGGGCAAATATTTCTTGATTAATACCCCACGAGCACAGGCAAAGTAAAAATGGACAAATGGGATCACATCAAGTTAAAAAGTTTCTACACAGCAAAGAAAACAATCAACAAAGTGGACACAACCCACAGAATGGGAGAAAATATTTGAAGATTACCCATTTGACAAAGGTTTAAGAACCCGAATATATAAGGGGTTCAAATAACTCTATAGGAAAAAAAAACTAATAATCCAGTTTAAAAATGGGAAAAGATCTGAATAGATATTTCTCAAAGAAGATATACAAAGGGCAAACAGGCATATGACAAGATGATCAACATCAATGATCACCAGAGAAATGCGAATCAGAACTATAACGAGATATCATCTCATTCCAGTTAAAATGGCTCTCATCAAAAAGACAGGCAATAACAAATGTTGGCAGGGATGTGGAGAAAAGGGAACCCTTGTACACTGTTAGTGGTAATGTTAATTAAAACAACTACTAGGGAGAACAGTTTGGAGGTTCCTCAAAAAACTAAAAATAGAGCTACCACATGATCTAGCAATCTCACTGCTAGGTATATACCAAAAAGAAAGGAAAATCAGATACTAATGAGCTATCTATAATCCCATGTATACCGCAGCCATATTCACAATAGCCAAGATATGGAAACAACCTAAGTGTTCATCAGCAGACTAATGGATAAAGAAAGTGTGGTACATATACACAATGGAGTACTATTCAGCCATAAAAAAGAATGAGATCCTATCATTTGCAACAACATGGATGGAACTGAAGGTCATTATATTTATTAAGTTAAATAAGCCAGGCACAGAAAGACAAACATCACATGTTCTTACTTATTTGTGGGAGCTAAAAATTAAAACAATTGAACTCATGGAGATGGAGAGTAGAAGGATGGTTATCAGAGGCTGAGAAGGGTAGTCGGGGAGGGATGTGTGGATGGCTAATGAGTACAAAAAATAGTTAGAAAGAATGAATAAGACCTAGTATTTGCTAGCACAACAGGGAGACTATATCCAAAAACAATTCAATTGTATTTTTAAAAATAATTAATATAATTTGGATTGTTTATTATACAAAGGATAAATGCTTGAGGGGATGGATACCCCATTCTCCATGATGTGATTCTTATACATTTCATAACTGTTTCAAAGTATCTCATGTACCCCATAAAAATATATACTTACTATATACCCACAAAAATTAAAAATAAAAATTTAAAAAGAATGGTTATCTGCATAATGATTCATAATAAAAACCTCATAATACCACATAATCAAAATGAGTAAAAGAAGAGTTTTATAATAAACCTTAAGAGCTGAACTAGTCTTTTATTCACAGAAAGAATATCTGAACATACAGTTAATGCACTTGGATCAACAACCTTCGATCAAGATGAAATTAACTCAGTAGGATAATGATTCATAGAATGATCTTCACCCAGAGGTCTGATATTTCCTGGCCCCAAGAAACACCAATTATGAAGATGAAGATAAAAAATGTCTTAAGGAAGCCCAACCAAGTTTCTCAGACTTTGTATCAAAGAGCTCAGAGATGGGAACGTCTCGAGGGCACTTCCATCCTAAGCACCATCGATAAGCTGAAAGTGTTTCATTCATAAGATTGTGTGTGTGTGTGTGTGTGTGTGTGTGTGTGTGTGTGTAAATAAGCTTTTGTGCACTTGTGTGCTGGTAAATGTTTCAAAACATGTTCTTGGAGGAAACAGCCATGATTGTTTTGCCAGTTTCTGTGGTGTAAATACTCCTATCATGGCTGATTTCCAGCTATCAACCCAATGTGACTGAGTACAAGTTGGGATGAGATCGTAAGTGGTTCTCACTGGCCAGTAAGAACTGACTTCAACACACTACTTCCTTCATGAGTTGTAATAAATAATTCTGTGGAAAATCAGGGAATGCCATATTTTAAAATCCATGTATCCTGGACATATCTTGAGTTGTTCTTTATAATATTTTTCAGTTATAGGGATATTTTCCTTTTTACTTAGCATATTAGATATATTAATAGTTCAAGAGTTGAAGAGTTGGCAGACATGAATAACAATATAGGAGGTGAAGAACTCAGAGAAGATCATAAGTGTTGGAAGACAGTGGTACACCGACAGAGACAGGAAGTGGGGGGAACTGGTTGGGAGAGGGTGAAGAGGCTGTCCCTTTGCTTTCCCACGATGAGGATATAAACTAGATGGGGAGCTGGAGATATGGTTAGAAGGTTAGAGACTTTCTGGAGACTGAAAATCACCCATCGAAGTTAAAGAATTCAGGACACAGAATCAACCACAGTGGAAAAGTGTAGCAATGGAAATCAATGGATCAAATATTGGGCTTTTTGAGATTTGGAAGAAGAGAAGTCAACAGAAAAGACATAGTCAGATAAGTAGAAAAAATAAAAATACCAAGAAACACGATGAAGGAAAAAGGTGAAGATAAACAAAATAATCAAATGTTCCATCAAAGTACAGAAAATAAAGGAAGGCTATTTCAGCCAAGAGGTGAGACACAAAACAGGCTACAAGGGGTATGTGGATCACAGAAATTCACCATTTGGGAAGACTGCCTGATATGAGTCAATGCTTCTAACTTGAAAAGCAGTGTAAGAACTGAAGGCTCCTTTCTGCCTAAGGCTTGGTCCAGATCTAAGGAACTAAGGCAAACTCATAAGCCAATGAATGGACAGAGCTCAAATATGCCATGAATAGAGCCAGTGTCAGGGAAGAGGAAGATTCTGGCTGCAGGCCAGAGGCCTGGCTCCACGAAGAATGGAAATTCTGGCGTGGCTGCTCAGCCTTTCTGTGTCCAGGGTTAGCGGCCAGGTTCAACGTGGAAAGACCTTATCCAGAACCACAAAATAGATGGCTGCCCCCAAGTGAGCCATCCCATGGCAGAGGGACTAGTTTGGCAGGAAGCTTTAAGAAGGGTGGCAATTTGGTGTCAGAGTCTCTGCCAAAAAAAAAGCAACTCTGATGAGAGGAAAATTTAACTAAGAGGAGAAAGCTCCATCCAACAGGAAACTCAAACTTCTGTGAAACAGGTTGTGTGCCTGATTGCACTCAAGCCTCAACATTGGCTTTTGATGTCCACAGGCTGAGGCTGCCTCTGTTTTCTTGTGCATGTGTGTATGCTTGCTCTTCCTCCCAGATAGGGGCTTCCTGGATGTGAGGTCATGACTGGAAGCCAGAGAGTGTCTTGTTTGAGTTTGGGCTGACCTCTTCGAGCACAGGAGAGCTTGCTCTTTGCCCTGATGAATGGTTGCCTATGAAACTAAACATCCTCCAGTCCAAACCAGCTCGCATGGGTAGCCTCCTCTTTAGTTTCCTTCTCTTCTTTGTCTCAACAAAAACCCTCCAATGAATGATCTGCCTCTCCTGTGTTAGCAGACCTGAGCTCTTCTAAAGATCACTATTTCAACACCACTTCGCATTTTCCCTGACTTTGCAAATACTGTTGAGGAATAGTATTTACTTGCTCAGAGCTCTGGACAACCAGAGGATATGTTGGCAATCCCATGGCCACTGGCCTCAAGGACAATATAAACCAGAAGGGAAGACCATATGGATGCTCAGGAAAGAGCTACCATTGAAAAACAATAAAAATTAGGGTCATTGTGATTTAAAAGTGGGAAATGCTGAGTGATTTTAGGAAGTGGAAAACTTCACAGAAGAGGGAAGCTTACAGTTGGACCCAGGATATGAAAGCCACAAGAGCAAAGACACACAAGCGGGCCCATATAGATGTGCAATGGTGTTACTTTAGTGATATGCAACTGGCAACTGTAAATTCAGTTATTCACTGAGAGAGTGAACAGGGAGGAAAGTGGTGATGTCACCACTAGCCTCCACTCTAAAATGCCAGTGACAACCGTTTGTTCCACAAGACAGGATAGAACTGTGAAGGCCTGTTTGTTCTTAGAGGAGAGAAGCAAGGACAGAAGCAAAGTGGGGTATTTTAGGACTTGGCAGTGGTTCTAGGTGCTCCCTCGCTGCATCCAGAAACAAGCTGCCTGGTTTCTCCTCGACATCTGCTCCTTTGCTGTTCTTCCCTTTTCTTGCCTCTTCCCTTTAGGCTAGGGCAGCACTTGATCAAAGAAGTCACTACCCCGAGCCATTCCTACCTTGGACACATGTAAGGGCTAACCCACCCAAACAAGAATGAGAGGCAGGTAAGGAAACACTTCTCACACTGCAAGTGTATCATTACAACACCCAGGGATCTTGCTGAAATGCAGACTCTGATTCCTTAGGTCTGGGTGGGACTTGAGATTCCTCACTTCTTAAAAGTTCCCTGCTGATGTCAATTTGACTAGTCCTTGGGCCACACTAAGTGTAGCAAGGAGAATCACGCATTCAAAATGCAAGATCCTCCTCAGAAAAGTGTGGTGCTTCCTTCTGTTCCTAACTTTACGGAAACAGTAACTGGATCCTTCACCTCTCCTGACAATGGGGCAAGGTAAGACTTCACTCTTGGGGCTTAACTGGGTGATGTAACTAGGTGATAGAATAAATACTGCCTACCCACTAGCCCACCCAGGCTACCCACCTCTCTAACACCTTTGCCCAGCCCCTACTGCCTGACCTAGTCTCAAAGGAATTCCCAAAAGAATGATTCTTCCTTGGGCCATCTATTGTTCCTTGTGCAAGTAGGAGGAAAATTAAGCTAACCCACTTTTGCACACAAAGCTCTCCAGACAGACTTCTACCTGTCCTTCCCACCCTCCTTTGGGGTGGTGGTCTCACCTGGATCAGTCCTTTCTCTTTGTTTAGGACCAGACTGCAGGAGGGACTCCTGTCCCTCAAGTCATTTACCTACAGTATGGCAACTTTCCGGGGAGAGCTGTGGCCACTGGCACTGTCTCCAGCTGCTTGTGAGTTGGACAGAGGAAGTGGGTATTGGTGGCTGGATCCTAGGGCAACTCCTGCTCTGCAGACCCTGGAGAGATGGGTTCATCTCTTTCCTTAGGCTTCTTCTGATAAACCTCAGAAGGGAATGTTTATGTAGACCTTCAGTGGCATTGACTGAGGATAATGACCTGTAGGTTTTCAGTTAAGACAGTTTTAAAATACTAGCACTTAACAGAACTAGACAGTTAAAACAGGAAAAATCCCAATCTGGAGAAAAATCCCAATCTGGATATATGTACAGAAATACTGTTAATCCAACCTACAGCCAGAAACGTGGACCTTCTCTCAAGGGCGATGGGAAGAGCCTACTCCACTAGACATTGCCATGTCAAATATCTTACCTTATCCTCACAAGAACCATTGCATTTAGCGAAAGTAAATGGGGGCTCAGAGAGGTGAAGTGTATTTAACAAGGCCACCCAGATTTAGGCTTTAGAGCTGGGGTACCAGCATGGGTCTGTTGGGCTCAAAAGCCTTTTCTCTTGCATAAAAGATGAGTGTATACCATGTATAATAATTTTGGGTTTGAATCTATCTGTTTTCGTGGGCAAGTTACCTAATCTGAATGAACCTCTGTTTTCTCATCTATAAAAATGGAGATAACATCTGCTTCTGGGGCTATTGTAGGATGAGATGAGAGGAGCAGGTCATGACTATGCCCAGCACTGAATCTAGGACTCAGAGCAGCTTGTGAATGTCACTCACTGTCCTTCCTTATTTCTTGAGGTTATTTCTGATGTTGGGGTTGGGTCTCTACTCCAAGAAGATACACACCAGGTGGCACTGACTAGAGGTTACAAGACACCAATAACACAACTAATTTATCTGTTTTGAATCTGTGCTAAAATCTCAGCCTGCAGATGTTAAGGATGCAGCAAGACTGGAGCAAAGGGCTGGAAGAAGAATAAGGACTGGAGTAAGAGAGCCATGTGTGCAAGAAAGGCCCTACCAGCTCTTCTGGGGAACATATACCAGAGTCCCTTCTTATCCATGGTTTCGCTTTCCACAGTCAACCATGGTCCAAAAATATTAAATAGAACATTCCAGAAATAAACAATTTGTAAGTTTTAGGTTGCATGACATTCTGAGTAATGTGATGAAATCTCTCACCATCTCACTCCATCTGCCCAGGACATGAATCATTCCATCCATGCCACCTGCCTATTAGTCACTTAAGTAGTCTTCTCAGTTATCAGATAAAAAAAAACCAAAGGATATATAAAATTCAGTATGATCCACAGTTTCAGGCATTCACTGGGGTCTTGGACTGTATCTCCTGTGAATAAACAGGGACTACTGCACTTGATTTCGCAAGCAATCAGACTGATGGAAGATTCTGAACAAGCTGGAGACTTGATGGACACAGTGATGGGAACACTGTGGGATGTTAGCTAGTCTGGAGATGGGAGAGTAATACAGAAAGATCAAGTGGGCAGTGTAATATAACAGAAAGAACTCTTGGAATAAAGTCAAAACAAGTGGATTCTGCTACTTTTCCAGCTGTGGGAGCTTAGGTAGCTTACTTCAGCTATTGGGATTTAATTTCCCCCACCTGAAAAATAAGGCTTCATTACTAGACTGGGTCAAGCCCTGCCAGCACTGAAACGATGTGATAGAATTCTACTCACTGCACTAATTCAAACTTACCATGATGAAGGGTAAAATTAACAGTGACAAAACATAGAGGAAGTTAAGGCATGGAAGATGTTCAGAATGTTGGAATGACAGAGCTTAATGAATGATTCCACATGGAAGGACACAAGGAAGAGAGGAACCAAAGTGATTTTGAGTTTATCCTGGGATACTATGATCCTGGTAGTTCCAAAAGAAGGGGCTGGTTTGGGAGAAAGATAGTAAGAACACTTTGAATAATATTGAGTAAAAACTGGAAATGAATCATCATGTGCGGGCCTGGACTATAGCACTTGCACAACCCCGAGAGTGAGTGAGCACTTCCTTAAATGTGGCCCCCTAGGACCCTTACTCATCTCACACTAGTTCCAGCCTGACCTTGTGGAAATATTTAGAAGCTGAAACAAAGGAGGGACAGAAAAGAAGGGACTGTAAAGTTGAGCCCTTACCTTTGACCAGTCTCCCACAGCTAAATGTGGAGGACAGTCTGTCCTGGCACAGGACTTGTGAGACGATGCCTTAGGTCCTTGGCACAATTCATCTGAGAGATTCAAAAAGCTGCCATCTGTTAGCAGCTGCCGGCAGGTGACTCTTCTATTCTGAGTTCCCCCACCACAAGTCCTGGAACACTAAGAAGACAAGAGGGTGTGATATGGCAGGCTTGGCCTACTCTGTGTTAGTGCAGTGCAGGGCCTCTCACAATCATAATCACAGAGGGCCCTGGAGTGGCCAGTCTGCCCTACCTGCTGCCATTCTTCAATGTGCCAGCCAGGAGGGCAGTCAAACTGATTGCATGCTTGTAAAGCATGGGGCTTTTCATCTCGGCACTCCTCAGGAGGGGCAGGGGTCTCCCCTGGGTGCAGGCAGTACACATCTCGGGTCTGAATTCCAACTCCACAGGTAGCTGAGCAGGGCCCCCAAGAGCCCATGTGCCACCTAAAACAGAAAACAAGTGGGTAAAGTTGAACAGTCCAATAAACCAATGTGCAACCATCAGAGTACGAATAACGTGAAGTTCTCCTCTGCGCTTCCAGACTTCACACCCTGTGTACAGATTCTACAGTCACAGCATCTCCATCAATATATGCAATTAAAACACAGAGCTATAGTATTTAAAGGCAAGAAATGTCAGGAAAGTGTTTAAAGATCTTACCCATTTAGGAAAGTCCAGAGTAAAAAGCAGCAGATCTGTTCCCATCCTGTCCTTGGTACCACTATATATCAAAAACAAAATCCTGGTTTTGTTTTGAATGGAGTCCCAAGGCAATGATGATTTATATAGGTGTCAAAAGAAATTTTAAATGTTTAAAAGCACACTTCAGGAAATCTTCAGGGCACCTGGCTTCATTATTTGGAATATCCCTACGAAAATTCTTTTATGTTAGGATTGGATTTACAACATATATATGTGATTCCTTTCCAATAAGATCTTGGAAAAATCAGGTTTTCTCATAAAACATCTGTAAAAATGAAAAACCAGGGCAGCTGCTTTTGACACATATTTCCAAGTTGCCTTCAAGGAAGATTCTCCCAATTTACACTTCCACCAGAAGCATTTGAGAACACCTAGTTGCCTATACCCATAACCACACTGGAGAATATCATTGAGAAAAGTCTCCGCCCATCTGATGGGTAAAAAATTACACATTATGGTTATTTTAACTTGTGGATATTTAATTAGCAAACATGAATTCTTCACTAGTTACTGTAGAGATACATCATGAGCAAACCATTTTTAAATGTTTAAAATGTTCGTAAAAGGATGCTGGCTCTAGGGTAGTTTATAATAGCACACACACAAATATTAAATTGAATTACATTTTACAAAATGGAAGGAGATCATATAAATGTTTAACAATAAAGCGGAAAATAATTGTCCATTCATACAGCACAATGCTAGCAGCCATTAAAATAATAAAGTAGATGTATAGTTATTAACATAGAAATATAATCATTATATATTTTTAATAGAAAAGAAAAGCAGGTCATAAAATAGTTTGTAGAGTATAAGCCTATTTTTATGCATTTATAAATGCATGCAGAAAAAAGTCTGAATAATTATACATTAAAATGTTACCAGTGATGATACCTAACTATAGGATTTTTATTTTCTTTATTCTTGTTGATTTTTTCTCTGATTTTTATTACAATAAGCACTCATATCAGAAAATGTTATTTCTCTGAAAAAATTAATTAGTATTTAATCTAAAAATGATTCTTAGTTTTTCTCTTTTCTAATTTTCTATTATAAACATCCCCTACTTGTGTAAATAAAAAGAAAATGAAAAATAGTATTTAATGCAAATATAATAGGACAAAAGAATAAAAGTTTTATTTATGAAGGAAAAATTTCACAATGAAGATATATAATAATCACACAAGTATGGAGATTAAATATAAAGCATAAACTTGTAAAAAGCATGAGCTGTTAAGTATAGGAAAAATGGACAAAAAAATTAAAAAATTTAAAATCTTTAAAATACTTCGCTAAACCCTTGGCATATTAACAAGGCAGACATTAATAAGAATATAAGGGATTTAATAATATATCTGAAAATATGGATAAAATAGATAACCTTCTAAGGAACTATGAAAGTTTCATTCAAGAAAGGGACTGGACCTCACTAGTTTTGTGGTCAAGTCCTACAAATTTTCAAGAAACAGGTGAATTCCCATATTATCTTAAATGTTTCAAAATAAGAAGATGAAAATATTTTATTTTATGCATATTATAAAGCTAAAAAAGATCTGAACAGAAAAGCTGACAAATATATATAAAGCAAACTTTTGCATGTGGTTATATATCCTAAATCCTAAATGAAAGTATAAATTCTAGTAAAAAAGAAGCAAATTAATCAACAGATTAAAACAATACAGGGTCTGTGATGTGGTCTGAAGGTTTGTGTCACCAACAAATTCAAATGTTGAAGCCCTAAACCCCAGCATGATAGTATTTGGAGATGGGACCTTTGAGAGGTAATTAGGATTAGATGGGAACATGAGGGTGGGGTCCACATGATGGGATTAGTGCCTTTGTAAAAAGAGACACTAGGGAGCTTGCTCTCTCTCCACCATGTGAGGACACAGCAAGACATCCGCTGTCTGAAAGTCAGGAAGAGAGCCCTCACCAAAAACTGAACCCTTTAATCTTGGACTTTCCAGCCTCCAGACTGTAAGAAAACAAAGTTCTGTCTTTGAAGCCACCCTTATGGTATTTTGTTATGGCAGTATGAGGTGACTAATTCAGAATATTTTCTGACCACAGTGGAACTAAATTAGATAAACCCCAAATACTCAGAAATTATGTTGTAATCTTCTAAATTGCCCATGGGTCAAAGAAGAAATCACAAGGGAAAGTAAATAGTATTTTTAAATGCACATTAATAGAAACATCAACTGTCAAAATTTGTGGAATTTAGCTAAAGCCATGATTAGAAGAAAATCAATAGCCTTAAATGATATATTTAAAAAGTTTGACAATAATAATCTAAGTAATAATTTCAAGAGGTTAAAAAAAGAATAGCAATTACACCTCAAAAAAGTAGAAGAAAGGAAACAATAAACATGAGAATAAAATAAATGAATTAGAAAATGAAACACAAAGTTGGTCCTGGCGGGATGCATTGGCTCATGCCTGTAATCCCATCACTTTGGGAGGCCGAGGTGGTTGGGTCACCTGAGGTCAGGAGTTCAAGACCAGCCTGGCCAATATGGTGAAACCCCATCTCCACTGAAAATACAAAAATTCGCTGATGTGGTGGTGCACGCCTGTAATCCCAGCTACTTCGTAGGCTGAGACGTGAGAACTGCTTGAACCCAGGAGGCTGAGGTGTCAGTGAGCCAAGATCAGGCCACTGCACTCCAGCCTGGGTGACAGACCAAGACTGTCTAAAATCACGCGGTCAGGAGATCGAGACCATGCTGGCTAACACGGTGAAACCCCGTCTCCAGTAAAAAATACAAAAAACTAGCCGGGTGAGGTGGCGGGCGCCTGTAGTCCCAGCTACTCGGGAGGCTGAGGCAGGAGAATGGCGTAAACCCGGGAGGCGGAGCTTGCAGTGAGCTGAGATCCGGCCACTGCACTCCAGCCTGGGCGACAGAGCAAGACTCCGTCTCAAAAAAAAAAAAAAAGTTGCCCTTTCAAAAGACTAACAAGATTAATAAATTATTGATAAAATGTGAAGAAAAAAGAGAGCAGGCACACATAATAAAATCAGGAATTTAAGGGGGGACATTTTGGCATAAAAAAAGTACAGTAAGTAATAAAAAACATTGTCAATAAATTTGAAAATTTACATGAACTGAAAAAATTCCTACAAAAAGCAACTTATCAAAACTAACACACAAATGAAGAGAAATCGGAATAGTCTTAGATCTATTAAATTAAATTTGTAATTTAAAGTATTTTAAAAATAAACTCCATGTCACATGGCTTCCTCGGTGAACTAAACATTTAAGGCATACACGATTCCAACTTTACATAAACTCTCTAAAAAATGTAAGAAGAGAGAAAACTTCCCAACTCATTTAAGCCAATGTCACTCAGAAACAGATTTAAAATCCTAAATAAAATATTAGCAATCAAGTGATAAAGTGAAAAATAATGTTCCATGGTGACCAATCTGGGTTTATTCTAGAAAGGCAAAATTGGTTCAACCTTGGAAATTCAATCACTGTCTATGACATAGCAAACTACAGGAAAAAATTCATATGATCATTTCAATAGAGACAGAAAAACATTTGTAAATTTTAACAGATATTCATGATAAAAAATTTTTTTTAATTTCAATTAGCACATCCAAAAAGCAAAGGCTTGGGGATGGGAAGGTGAGAGAGGGCTGGAGAATACAGTAAAATATCTAATTGAGCACCCCTTTGTTACAAAATATAGCAATACCAGTTAAAGAAAGACATAAGGGTAAGATATTCCCTCATACAAATGAAACATCTCAGCTGACCAGAAATCAATATAAACACACAGTGCTAAAGCACTAAGAAAGTTATGAAACAGAATATATAATGTAAAACAAAATATGTGTTTGAATGTACTGAGAGAATATTTAAACTCTGATAAAGATTTTGAGAATAAGTTAATGATGGGATCATTGAAAATAGGCAAACAAAAAAAGAGAAAGGAAATTAACAACTCCAGAGAAAAAACTTGCACTCAAAAGAAAATGTAATCATAATAAAATATTAAATGTCTTAGCTGTGCAATGCTTTTTTTAAAATGACGGCTTTGAGATACAGTTTACATAATATAAAATCTACCCTTTTAAAGGGTAGCAATGCTCCTCCTATAAAATAGCTCTAGCCTAGTTCTAGGCGTTTTTAGATACTAAACACCTGACCATGGTGAAACACCTGACCATGACCCATCAGATGACCATGTGACAAGCTGCTTATTGTAAAGGGGACATTATCTATCTGCAAAGTCATATAGTTAGATGTGACCAGCAGTGGCCCACCAAGTGGAAGTGGTATATGGGACCAGGCATTGGTGGTGAGTGCACCATTGTAAAAAGTCTAGTGATGGTAATGGCCACAAGTGTCCAGAAATACCTAACCAGACATGACTTTGGTATGACTTTGTGTTTTCTTTTAATTTAATCTCCCTTGGCTCCTGAAAAATTTATAAACTTAGTTCGCCAGCCTATTATTTTTGTGGATCACTTAGTATCTTTCTAGTAAGTTTATTATTAGCTCAAGTTAAGCAGAATTAGTTTATACTGCTTATACCTAGGAACCCTGATTAATATAAGGTGATACAAGTTTTAGATTATTTTTGAATTCTAGAAATTTTATTTTTTTCTAGATTTTTGATATCTAGAAATCAATTAACATGCAAAAAGACAAAATCAATACATAAATTAGTATTTCTATTCATTTAGCACTGATCTTTGACTTTTAACATACAGAATTATAATTTTTTAAAATTTTATTTTAGGTATATGTACAGGTTTTTTATATAGGTAAATTGCATGTCATGGGGATTTGGTGTACAGATTATTTCATCACCCATATAAATAAGCATAGTACCAGGTAGGTACTTTTTCAATTCTCTCCCTTCTCCCACCCTTCCACCCTCAAGTACACCCTGGTGTCTGTTGTTCCCTTCTTTGTGTTGATGTGTTCTCAGTATTTAGCTTCTACTTATAAGTGAGAACATGTGGTATTTGGTTTTCTGTTCCTGCATTAGTTCACTTAGGGTAATGATCTTTAGCTCCATTCGTGTTCCTGCAAAGGACATGATCTCATTCTTTTTCTATGGCTGCATAATATTCCATGGTGTATATGTACCACATTTGTTTTTATCCAGTCTACCATTGATGGGCATTTACGCTGATTTAATGTCTTTGCTATTGTGAATAGTGCTGCGATGAACATATGTGTGCATCTGTCTTTATGGTAGAATGATTTATAATTCTTGGGATATATACCCAATAATGAAATTGCTGTGTCAAATGGTAATTTTTTAAAGTTATTTGAGAAATTGCCACACTGCTTTCCACAATGGCTGAATTAATTTACATTCCAACCAGCAGTGTATAAATGTTCTCTTTTCTCTGCAACCTCACCAGCATCTGTAATTTTCTGACTTTTTAATAATAGCCGTCTGACTGGTGTGAGATGGTATCTCACTGTGGTTTTGATTTGCATTTCTCTAATGATTAGTGATGTTGAGCATGTTTTCATACGCTTGTTGGCCACATGGAGCTCTTCTTTTGGAAAGTGTCTGTTCACATCATTTGCCCACTTCTTAAAGGGACAAAGGTTTTTTGCTTAATTTGTTTAAGTTTCTTAAAGATTCTAGATATTAAGCTTTCGTTGGATGCATAGTTTGCAAATATTTTCTCTGATTCTGTAGGTTGTCTATTTACTCTGTTGATAGTTTATTTTGCCGCGCAGAAGCTCTTTAGTTTAGGCCTCATTTGTCAATTTTTGTTTTTGTTGCAATTGCTTTTGGCATCTTTGTCATGAAATCTTTGCCAGAGCCTATGTCTAGAATGTATTTCCTAGATTATCTTCCAGGGTTTTTATAGCATAACGGTAAATGTTTGTAACAAAAGTCTAGAGTTGTTCAGTATGTCCATCCTTTTATTGATCAAGATGAAAGGATTTCTGAGCTATCTCGAACTACTTTCATCTGTTACTATTGTTAAGAATTGTTTCTTCTTTTCTGTTCTTCTCATTTTAATTATTTCCTGTGCTTTGTGAGCATTGATTTTGCTTGTTATACTTTTCTTTTTTTTTTGAGACAGTGTCTTGCTCTGTCACCCAGGCTGGAATGCAGTGGCCAGATCTCAGCTCACTGCAAGCTCCGCCTCCCAGGTTCACGCCATTCTCCTGCCTCAGCCTCCCGAGTAGCTGGGACTACA
>NW_012101523.1:133606-197411 GCF_000951045.1 Mandrillus leucophaeus | reverse complement strand
CTCGCCCGGCTAATTTCTTTGTATTTTTTTAGTAGAGACGGGGTTTCACCGTGTTAGCCAGGATGGTCTCGATCTCCTGACCTTGTGATCCGCCCGTCTAGGCCTCCCAAAGTGCTGGGATTACAGGCTTGAGCCACCGCACCTGGCCAACTTGTTATATTTTTTATTCTGTCTTCCCCTCTGTTATATTTTATTTTTAGGTTTACCCTTAGAGTTTCAAAGGCCCTATTTCACAACTCTAGACTTAAACAAAATCATTTCCATCTTAACAAACAGTGTAAGGGCCTAAAGCACTTTAATCAATCAACCTCTCTGAGTTTTACAAGGCTGTGTTGGACAATATTTCTTTTTTCAAATTGATAAATCAGAAACTAGTATTGATTTCCATAGTCAATAAACTTTTTTAGATTAAACATCTTTACAATATGCTTCAGTCATCATTCATTCTTATATCTCAGACCCTCCTTCTAGGATAATTTTCCTGCTTAATTAATACATTCTTTAAAATTGTCTTTAGTGAAAATTTGCTGATAGTGCAATTTCCTGGTTTTGTTCACCTAGAATACCTAATTTTAGTAAATATTTATTACCTATGATGTGCCAAGCTCTTTTTAAAGTATATGTATTAACTCATTTAATTGTCATATAACCTTACTATAAGACTACCTTGTTGACACCTGCTGCATAAGGAGATACTATCACAATCTGAAAATATCCCTATTTCATCTTTAAAATGTTGTTTTAATAATATCCAATTCTAGGCTGACAGTGATTTTTTCTTCTGAGTCATTTGAAGATAATGCTTCATTATTTCTCATGAGAAAAAAATGTCAGTTTTTGTTATTGTTCCTCTCCTGGATCTTTTCTATATCTCTGACTTTGAGATTTTCTTTGACTTTAGAGTTCTAAAGTTTAACAACAGTGTATCTGAATGTGTATTTTTTATTCCCTGCTTGGGATATGCTGTGACTCCCGATTCTTAGGTTTCATATTTTTTCATTAATTCTGAAATATTCTCTGCTATTATCTCTTTGATAACTCTCTTTTCTTTTTTCTTGTTAGAATCATGAAGTCCTTTTTATCACTTTTCACAGTATAAGGCACTTATTTTTTCTTTTAATATCATTCTTTTTAACGGCAAAGGAATCACAAGTGAATGCACTAGTCATGATCCATCAGAATGATAGATGCTTATGTACAAGAACATTTCCTGACTTCTTTCTGAACCTGTCACCAGTAGGCAATACCGCTATTTGTTTACTTTAAAAGTAGGAGAATTTAGTATGATTCTCTCCTTTTCAAAAATTGAATGTATAGAAATTTAAGGGGTACAAGTGCAGTTTTGTTACATGGATATATTACAAAGTGATAAAGTCTGGACTTTCCCTGCAACCAACACCAGAATAATGTACATTGTACCCATTAGGTAATTTATCATCCCTCACCCTCCTCCCACCTGTCTGAGTCTCCAAATTCTATTTCACACTCTATATTCATGGGTACACATTATTTAGCTCACACTTGTGAGAACATGTGAAATTTGACTTTCCACTTCTGAGTTATTTCACTTAAGATAATGGTCTCCAGTTCCATCCACATTGCTTCAAAACACATGGTTTCATTCTTTTTATGGCTGAATAGTATTCCATTGTGTACATATGCCACATTTTCTTTATCCAATCATTTATTGATGTGATTCCCTTTTCTTAGCATATTTTTGGGGATTTTTTGGATGAATTATTTTACTTAAGTTTTGGAGGAAGGAGATTTAATTTTCATTAGTGCATTTAATTATCTCCACCTGGTCTCTCCCTTGACACATGGGGATTATGGGGATTACAATTTAAGATGAGATTTGGGTGGGGACACAAAGCCTAACCATATCATTTCATTCCCTCTCACAAATCTCATGTCCATTTCACATTTCAAAACTAATCATGCCTTCCCAACAGTCCCCCAAAACTTTAATTCATTCCGGCATTGACCTAAAAGTCCAAGTCCAAAGTCTCATCTGAGGTAAGGCAAGTAAGTCCCTTCTGCCTATGAGCCTGTAAAATCAAAATCAAGTTAGTTACTTCCTAGATATAATGGGAGTACAGGCATTCTGTAAATACATCCATTCCAAATGGGATAAATGGGCCCAAATGAAGGGGCTACAGGCCCCATGCAAGTCTGAAATTTAGCTGGGCAGTAAAATCTGAAAGCTCTGAAATTATCTCCTTTTGACTCCATGTCTCACATACAGGTCACACTGATGCAAGAGGTGGACTCCCATGGTCTTGGAAAGTTCTGACCTTGTGGCTTTGCAGGGTACAGTCCCACTCCCAGCTGCTTTCATGGGCTGGCATTGTCTGTGACTTTTCCGGGAACACAGTGCAAGCTGTCAGTGGATCTACCATTCTGGACAGTGGCCCTCTTCTCACAGCTCCGCTAGGCAGTGTCCCAGTGGGGACTCTATGTAGGGATTCTGACCCCACATTTCCCTTCTGCATTGCCCTAGCAGAGGTTCTCCATGAGGGCTTCACCCTTGCAGCAAACTTCTGCCTGGACATCCTCTGAAATCTAGACAGAGGCTCCCAAACCTCAATTCTTGAATTCTCTGCACCTGCAGGCCCAACACCATGTGGAAGCCACCAAAGCATGGGGCTTGCACCATGTGATGCAATGGCCTGAGCTATATGTTGGCTCCTTTTAGCCATGGCTGGGATGCAGGGCACCAAGTCCTGAGACTGCACAAAGCAGCAAGGCCCTGGGACTAGCAAGGCCCTGGGAACTGTCTTTTCCTTCTAGGCCTCTGGGCCTGTGATGGGAGGGGCTGCCATGAAAACCTCTGACGTGCCCTGGAGACATTTCCCCCATTGTCTTGGCAATTAACCTTTGGCTCTTTGTTACTTATACAGACTTCTGCAGCAGGCTTGAATTTCTCCTCAGAAAATGGGTTTTTCTTTTCTATTGCATTGTCAGGCTGCAAATTTTCTAAACTTTATGCTTTGCTTCCCTTTTAAACATAAGTTCCAATTCTAAATCATATCTTTGTGAATGCGTAAAACTAAATCTTTTTAGAGCACCCAAGTCACCTCTTGAACGATTTGCTTCTTAGAAATTTCTTCTGCCAGATACCCTATATCACCCCCTAAAGTTCAAAGTTCCACCGATCTGTAGGGCAGGGGAAAAATGCCACCTCTTGTTTTCTTTTTGAAACTCCATTTTTATATATTATAAACTTTCTCAATATTTCCTCTGTATCTACCTTTTGTGCATATTTTACATATTTTATTTATTCTTCATGCTTTATTCTGGGTAATTTTTTCAGCTCTCTCTTCCATTTTAACCGTTTACTCCAGCACATAACTTTTAAATTTCAATCACTATATTTTTAACTTCTAGATATTCTATTAGCTGAACCATATAAACTGCCAATATTTGACCATTTTTGACCAAATAGAAAGTTTCGGATGGTTCAATGTGATAATTGGTTCTTCTAAACAATCTTCAAGTATTTTTCATAGTTTATTGTTTCTAGCATGGATTTTTAATTTCCTGTTTTATATATGTAAATATTTTAAATAAACTTACGTTTATATTCTGTACCTGATAATTCTAACTTATGATGCTCTGTATCTGATTCTATTTTTTCCCCCACTGACTCTCACACATTGTTTCTTCATCCTTTTTTTTTTTTTTTAATTTTGATTATGAGCTAATGCTCATTATGTCTTTGTGGGAATTTTAAGGTCTGGGTAGAAGATACACTCCTCCTCACAGGATTTACATCACCTCTATCAAGACCACTATGAACCAATTTTTTGGATCACAAAGAGTGAATATAAACCCTACTCCTACATGAAAGGCTACTTGTAGCTCTTAGATTCTCAGGGGAGCCTTTCTGATTCCTTCCATTCAGAGGCAGAGCTGAGACAGATAGTTCTCCTTGCACTCTCTCTTTACAGGATGGATTTCATTTTTTGAATTTACCTTTTCACTGAGGTAGACCCTGGTTTTGTATGGGGAATCTCCATTCTATTCCTCCTTACCTTCTGAAGGTCTAAGGACTTGTCTATCAGGCAAAAGATCTTAAAGCCAAAAAGTGTAGGTTACTGAGACTGACAACTGTCCCCTCTAAGGCAATGCTTCAGCTTGTTTTTGGCTTCTGAGGATTTTTCTTACTTTCTTACAAGCTTAGTTCTGCATTTCAAGATATGTTTTACATATTTTACCTAGTATTTTAGAGGTATTTAGCAAAAAGCCTTTAAGGATATCAAGTCCATCATGTGGTTAGAAATTGACATATACAGTCACATACTTGAAATAATGGTTCAGCAAGTTTAGCTCTAGGGTGATCATGATTTTCCCTCAATATTCTGAAGATATTATTCCTTTGTCTTACAGAAACTCAAGTTGTTGATAAGTTGTTTGCAGTTAATCTGTTTTTCATGTGTGGTAGCTTTTAAGATTTTCTTATCTTCCCTGATTTTCTGTAGTTTCACTATTTTGTATCTATGTGGGGATTTATTTTCATTTGTTTCTCTTGATACTAGGAGTGGATATTTTTTCTATAGTTTTAGTAAACAGTTTACTTCATATCTTGATTCTCCGACATTACTTCCATATTTCTTTCTTCCCTTTCCCCAAATCATCAACTGTTTTTCTTCTGTCTTAGAAACTGAACTGTCATTTGCTACGATTACTTTGGGACCTCAAGCT
The DNA here is from genome assembly GCF_000951045.1 of Mandrillus leucophaeus. Classification (NCBI taxonomy): domain Eukaryota; kingdom Metazoa; phylum Chordata; class Mammalia; order Primates; family Cercopithecidae; genus Mandrillus; species Mandrillus leucophaeus. The sequence goes on along the minus strand of NW_012101523.1, from coordinate 192,707 downwards.
CCAAATAACCACAAGTGCAGCTCCATTCACCACCTCATGCTTTCATTCCTTTCCTAGCCCAGGTAATTGTTTTCTTAATTGTGTCTTTGGTATGCCTCCTTTTATACTGCATCTACCATTGATCTGTATTTGGAACAGAATATGATGTTACAACACCATCTTAATTGGAAGTCTATTAATTACTTAGACTATAATTGATAATATCTAAATTCCAGAAATTTTGAATGTGAGTGAAGTCACTAAAAGTAGATACATGGGTCATATTTGGATGACAATTGGAATACATAGCTAAATAATTAGAAGGCTTCTGCTTCATGATTAAAACAATTCAGCTTAAATCTGTAACTTTCTTGATGTGACTTCAGGATGATCATCTTTCAAGCAAGTGTATAGCTACACAAATCAGAGTCACGAGGAACTGGAGATGGAGCTGTTTTTATTTGAGAAATGGGTAACAATTTCTTATTCACAGACAATGAACTCAATAAAGAATTGTTTTCTATATTAAGAAATAGGTAGCAAGTTGGTACAGAAACACATCACTGTTGCCTCTTGCTTTCCTCCTTTCTTCCCTAGCAGTGTTGAATCCTGTTAGAGAAGAAGGCTCTCCTCAGACTAGTGGGACCATTATGTAACCCAGCATGTTTCTACAAGCTGCTGGCTCTCTCCTGGAAAAAGCAAACTCCATAAATAGCAGGCACTCAGCAGTTATAGGATAGATCAGGGGGAGTAACCCCATAAAAGCAAATAAACATCCAACACTCCACCTTGGAGAGTCCAGGCTAATACATCAAATACATTTGCCTTTGGGTAAATAAAGATCCACTGGCTGTCCAACCCAATCTCAGTGGTAAGTTTCACCCTGGGGTGATATTTTACTGCTATTGCCCTTGGAGTCAGTAAATATTTGTATGGAAAATATTACGCAACACCCTGTTCCTGTTATTCCTACACCACTAGTTTCTAGAACCTAAAACATTTTTGTAAACTTACCTTTATTTTGGCATCAAACCTTTGTCTCTGCTGGGTTTTTTCCAATATAAGTCTCAACCTTTGAAAAGTTTACTAAATTTGCAACTTTGAAATGAGGAATAGTATTTCCTTTCACATAAAAACAGACTCTTAATTTTGCAAAGTAGCCAAGACATGTTGTCTGCTCTATTATTCCTAGCTTGGAAGCTCTGTGGGCAAGAGATTGCTGAGGAAGAGAATGTGTAAGAACTCTCACTGAGGCACAGTGATGACAGAAATGGGATACAGTACACAGGCTGAGGCATGAATAAACCATTAAGCTTTCTTCAGTAAACTTAAGAAACAGTTTCTAGATTTGTTGCTAAATCTTGTTCTGGTTTGGTGGGCAATGGAAGAGCATTGCAAACTAAACTCAACCCTGCCTTGACCTCCTGGGCAGGTCAAACCAAGGCTGTCATTCTTAGAACTAAAACCCCAAGCACTTCACACTACTCATGTGTGGACATAAGGATTGCTGCAAAAGGACTAGACATAATTTGAAGACATGAGTGAAAAATGCAACCTGAAAGCACTACCCAAAAATGAAAGATTGGAGCTTAGGGGACCTTGGTGATCATAAAGTCCAACACCTTTCTTCATTATTCATATTAAGAAACAGTGCCCAGAGAGCTAAGGAACTCACCTGAAATTCCTTGAGAGACGTGGAACTGGGGCTCTATCCCATGTCCCTGATCTATTTCCAGTTTTCTTTTGACTTTTGAGAGTTCCTTGCTATCAAGTGGCTTAGGTTTGGATCCTATCTCACATTCTGTTGAACTTAATTTTACTAGTGAGAAGTGAGCCAATGATTACTTTTATGGAACAGAATTAACTAATGTCATAGTAGCGAAGGTCTCTAAGAGGCAGAGGGCATAGTGTATGCAAAGGTCCAAATGGCATGAATGAGCAGGAGTGTGGGTCACGGTGCATAATTTATTGTGGCTGCTGAGCAAGTTCCTTAGGGTGAGCCTGAATGTGTGTCTGTCTGTCTGTCCGTCTGTCTGTCCATCTGGCTCTGTCTCTCTCTCTCTCTCTCTCTCTCTCCCTCTCTCTCTCTCTCTCTCTCTGTGTGTGTGTGTGTGTGTGTGTGTGTGTGTGTGTGTGTGTGTGTGTGGTGGAGGAGACAGGAAATGTGGTTTAAGAGTTGGATCCAGAGTCACAAAGGCATTTATATGCTGTGGTTTAATTGCCTTCCCACAAAAGATGTGGAAGTTACAACTCCCAGTACTTGTGACTGTGACCTTATTTGGAAATAAGTTCTTTGCAGATGATCAAGAGGAGGTCATTATAGTACGCCCTACTCCAATATAAGTGGTGTCCTTATGAAAAGGAGAAGTGTGGACACAAAGACACAGAGAAGGAAAACAATATGAAATCACAGGGACAATGTCATTCACAAGCCGAAGAATGCCAGAGTTACCTGCCAGGAGAAAGCCATGGAACAGAGGCTCCCTCACAGTTCTAAGAAGGAATCGACCCTGCTGACACCTTAACTTTGGACTTCTGGTCTCCAGATCTGGGAGACAATAGATTTCTGTTCTTTAAGCCACTCTGTTTCTGGTTGTTATGGCAGCCCCAGGAAAGAAACACATGTCAAAGTGGAGAATGTGGATTTGAATCCATAGATAAAGGAGCGTTGTTGAGGGTTTCATGCAGAGGCGCACACAGTCATTTTGCAACTTAGAAAGATAAAGATCTTTCATAGTCATGTGTGTGCACATGGATCAGAGCAGGAAACAAGAGAGGCAAGACTTCATTTAGAAACTGTTGAACAGTTCAGGTAAAACATATCTGAATTAAGGCAGTGGAAGTTACACATGATTAGGACAAATTCATTAAGTACTGAAAAGTAAACTGTCAAGAATCTCAAGTTCATATTATCAGAGAACTAAAACCATAAAAGGCCACTTACTTTACATGATTCCCCTCAGAAAAGAAACTCAGGTTTCATGATAAAGTGGGAGAAAATGTTTGATTTGGACTTAGTCTTGAAAATTTAAATTAAAAATTATAAAATCAAGTTATCTTATCTTGAATGTAATTGTGGTTGTAATGCCAACTTTATGCACTAATTCCTAGCATGACAGAGATTGAATTGTAAATTGTTTCATATTTTGGCTTTCTTTTCTGAAAAAATTATATGATGAAACATTATGGCTACCTTCACTTCCGGAGCAAGAGTGTAACAGTTATTTTCAGAAAAATAAAACTGAGAGTTTCATCAGTGTTCTCAGGGCCTCTTTTTTCATCCTGTGACATGCAAATCATTCTCATTTGAAGTGCCTTTCATGTTGTTATCATTTTCATTTTCTCTGTTTTAGTTGTTACTTGGCTAGAAACAGAGCAGAATTCTGGTGAAGACTAGTTTCACATCAATCTGCAGTAAGATTTAAATCTAGAAATAAAATACACCCCAATATATTGGGTTGTATTTTCTTCTTTTTACTCTTCTTTGTTAATGGCTATCAATATATCATACCTAGCTGGGTGTGGTCACTCATGCTTATAATCCTAGGAGCTTGGAAGGCTGAGATGAGAGGATATCTTGAGCCCAGGAGGTCAAGGCTGTAGTGAGCCATGACTGCATGACCACTCCAGCATAGATGACAGAGAAAAACCTAATCTCTAAAAACATTTTAAAATTTTAAAAAATTAGTGATGCACATATGGCTCATTCCTGTAATCCCAGAAACATGGGAGGGTAAGGCAGGAGGATCACTTGACCCCAGGAGTTCAAGGCTGCAGTGAGCTGTGATCACACCACTGCACTCCAGCCTGAGCAACAGAGAGAGACCCTATCTCAAAAAAAAAAAAAAAAAAAAAAAAATTACACTTAGCCAAACTGTAGTCACAATTTTAAATCTGTGCAAATTCCAAACCATTATTTTTTGTAATCATCTTTCTAGAAAGACAGTACTGGCTACAGTACACAAAGGGGATGGCTAGTGGAGGGACTAGAAATCAGGAGACCAGCTCCACCAGTAGCATGATATGTAGGCTCTCACAGCTTCCATTTGGCCATCCTGAAAAGGCAGAATTTAGACTAGATGACATCTCATGAGAAACGCTCCATGTTTGGGCTTTATGTTGTAATATGCAATTTATTTAGTGTGTGCTCATGGAGAAGTCACCAATCATCTAAAAATCCTAAATTTCAGTTTTCATATACAGAAAACAAGAGGCTTTATTCATTATATATTTATTAGCACGTTTCTGAAAGAATGTGAGGCTATTAATAAGAATAGTACCAGCTACTTTTCACCAAAAAGAGACTACTTAGGGCAATGATTTTCAAATTTTGGCACAGCAAAACACCTGATATAGTGCAGACATAAGTTGTGAACAGGTTCATTCACTGTTTTAAATAAAACAGTACATAGAAAAGGATTTATGGGCCAGGTGCAGTGGCTCACGCCTGTAATCCCAGCACTTTGGGAGGCTGAGGTGGTTGGATCACCTGAGGTCAGTTTAAGATCAGCCTGGCCAATATGGCAAAATCCTGACTCTACAAAAAATACAAAAATTAGCTGGGTGTGATGGCATATGCCTGTAGTCCCAGCTACTCAGGAAGCTGAGGCAGGAGAATCACTTGAACCCAGGAGGCGGAGGCTGCAGTGGGCCGTGACTGCGCCATTGAACTCCAGCCTGGGCAACAGAGTGAGACTCCATCTAAAAAAAAAAAAAAAAAAAAAAAAAAGGAAAGAAAGAAAGAAAGAAAAGGATTTATGGATTGTAGAACTCTTAAAACTGCTCTGCAAAATACTGGAGCATGGGGGCCATGGTTGGGAAAGCAGTATTTCTGAAGGATACATCGAGCAGTTTTGGAAAAGACAGGAGAGGTGCATTGATATTCATGGCTACAAATATAGAAGGGATTCAACTATTTTTATGAAGAATGTTGTTGGTGGCCGGGTGCGGTAGCTTATGCCTGTAATCCCAGCATTTTGGGAGGCTGAGGCAGGTGGATCACCTGAGGTCAGGAGTTTGAGACCAGCATAGCCAACATGGTGAAACCCCATCTCTACTAAAAATACTAAAAATTAGCTGGGCATGTTGGTGGGCACCTGACCTGTCATCCCAGCTACTCAGGTGGCTCAGGCAGGTGAATCGCTTGAACCCAGGAGGTGGAAGTTGCAGTGAGCCATAAGACTGTGCCATTGCACTCCAGCCTGGGCAACAACAGCAAAACTTCGTCTCAAAAAAAAAAAAAAAAGAAAAAAAAAAGGTGTTGGTGTCATATAAACAGTAAAAAGGAAATGATGATATTTGCAGATTCACATGGAGGCAGGCTTTAAATCGAGGACACTCAAATGGAATTATGATGGGCTGGATCCCTAGTTTTAAGTAATTTTCTTAAAAAATTTATAATTCATCTAATTGTCTCCATTTTGTTCTCCCCATTTCTGTGTTTGAGTAATCTTTTTAAAATGTAAATGTGATGTGCCACTTCATTGCTCAAACCCTCCAGTGGCTTCCCACTGACTCTCTGGATGAAGTCCAAGTGCTTACCGTGGCCCTTGCCCATTCATATCTCATCTGATGACACATTGATTTCCTTTCTCTCAAGTTCCTTGAGCACATTGAGCTCTTTCTTTCCTTGGGGCCTTTGCACATACTGTTCCCTCTGCTCAGAACACTCATTCCTCTACAGCTCTCCTGGCAGATTCCTGCCTGTGTTTACATCTTAAATAACTTCCTCAGAAACGACCTGCACCAACCTCCCCCGCTTCCCTGCCCCACCAATTTATTTTAGGTCCTCGTAGTATTCCTGCTCTTGAGACGCTGTTTATTTAACATCCACCTCATGCCCCATCCCCAGATTAAGTTTAAGAAAACAGTTTACAAAATGATGTAGTACATGGTTCCAATGTCATAGGGAAATACGTTGAGAAATATGACTATGTTTTGCCCCCTCCCTGTATTTGTCCCTGTGCCTTGCTCCTGTTCAGGAAGGTGGTCATCTGTTTCCATCTTCACTGCCTCAGGGGAGGGATGTAGCAGGGGAGGAAAACAGAAACCCTGGCTTTTCCAAAGGTATCCATTTCAGTGGTTCCAATATTAGAATAGAAAAAACTGAGAAACATAGATAAATAATTCAGATTACTACATGCCATTACACAAGTGCTATTTCTCTAAAGATTAAAGGGTCATTCCAAGTGAATACATATTCAACACTGCTCTAATATATTTGCTATTCTTGGAAAAGTCTGGACATACTTGACAAAGTATGACAAAGTCTTGACTCCTAGTTACATCAAACCTTCCTAAAACCCCTCCTTTATTGTCTCTTCTGCAATCTGCATTCTAGCATGGATCACTCTGGAATGCCATAAGCCTGGGGGTGGGAGTGGGAGGTGGCAGGGAAACAGTTTTCCCAGTGCTGTTTCTGGCCCGTGCTTTGCTCACTAAGGTAAGTCTACAGGCCCCTACTGCATCACCTAAACCACACACAGCAAGATGCCTCTAACATAAGACAACAAGCTCCCAGTACTTCTGTAGGCCTCAATGGAAGTGAGAAATACAGAAATGGATACAAAACACTATGCCCATTACATGGCAGGTTTGATTTCACCAAGGATGAGGCACACACTGGCCTCCTCCTGCGGGCTAGAGAACAAGACTCTCAAGGAAGGGGTGCCCATCTCCAGGATGTGGAGGGCCTGATTTCTCGGGGGACCTAACGTATTGATCCCCACCTTCACCACCCTTATGCCATCAAGGCAGGAGAAACATCATAGCCAACAGATTGCATGGAATCAAAATCAGAAGGGTCAAGAGAATTCCAGAAGCATAACTTATTTTCTGAATAAACATAAAATATACTTATCCTTAGACTAATATGGCAGGAGGATACAATAACCTCCCTCAATCACTGAGAGTCCTAAACATAGCAGAATTTGCTTTAGCAAATGAAAGGATTTCATTAGCAGGGCAACATGATGACTAAGAGGTAGGAGAGGCAGGTGGTGACTGGGAATGGGCTCAGCATTTTTGGCAACTAATTCTTCTCACAGAATAGGGGTCACAAGATAATAAAGGTAAAGAACAGATGAAGGAAAAGACTGGGGGCTATATTCAGAAAGGTCTTGTGTGAGAAACCCATGATGTTCAGTTATCATCCTCTGTAGCCAGCAGCACCAGGGACACAGGAATATGAGAACAACCTACTTCTCTTCTGATAAAATTCCTCACGATCTTACCAGGACTTAAGCAAGAAAGCAGATTAACTTTTAAGGTAAACCTATCAGTCAAAGAGATCAAGAAGGTCACCCTCACCTACTCATTGGCATTTATAACATTACACCCCACAACCTGAGATCCCAGGCAAGTCAGTGGGAAAGGTAATAACACACCAGTGTGAGTGCTAGGTATCAAATAGGAGATTACACAGTCACTCAACAAATATGGATTAAGCACCTACTGTGTACCAATGTTAACTCTAATGCAAATCCTGTGCTTTCTGATGGGATGTTAAGGGAAGAAGTGCCCTGGAGGAAACAGGGAGGAGAAAGAGAACAAATCCACTGATCTCATGGTTTTGCAGGTAGCAGGCCAGTTTATGTTCATTAGTGTTTGATGCAAACAAAAGTCAACCTCAAGATCATTCCTGTTCAACATGGCTGCATCTGAGCACCTAGGCAGGAATCTGGTTGGAGCATAACTTGAGCAGAGAAGAGAGCTCTGAAGCAGGCTTAGCACATCTACCTTCAGTGAACCCACAAGTCTGCACTTAGGTGGGTTTCTCTGCAGGGGAGGGTATTACCACCCGGACATGGTATATACCAGGAGCACAAGACAGCACATACCTGGGGGGACAGGGCTCTGTGTTACAGGCCTGGCTCATGGCTGGAGGACGGTGGACCATATCACACAAGCTGTCATTGACTGTCTGCTGGGTCTGGATGTGTAAGCACACTGCTATGGCTTCTTGATGGCCTGCAGGTTGGAAAGAGGAAAAAATGCAAATGACATAGAATCATTTGTTGTGGAAAAAACAAAATAGAGTCTTAGGTCTTCTCATTCTTAGAACACTGTCCTTTTGACTATCATAGAGCTGCAGGATGTATTTCAGAGTACACCTGGTAGCAAACAACTTTGCATTATCCAAAGTCTCCCAGTCTACAATATTCCTTCATTCGCCTTTTAAATTCAGTCCCTTTACTCCCTCTCTCCCAAATCTGCTCACCTTGAAATATTCAAGAGCATCCCGACTCCCCACCCCTCCTTGGACTTATCTGTATTCCAAATATACCCAAAGCTAGGAGTTTCCCCAAATAAGCCATCAAGGTGTTTCTTCCAAACAGTCACAGTAGTTTCCCTAAGAGGAATTTTTGAATCAGCTGCTAAAGAATAACATTTTCTCTATATCACTGCAAATGTGCTAAATCTGGCAGACACATAACTCCTCAAAATTTTAATTATGATTTGAGTTCCTGTTCACTATGACTGTAATTTGTAACATTTCTACTGCTAGGAAAAACAATAACAACACCTCCTATTTGCAAAGTGTACAAGGTGCTTTCACAATAATCGGTGAGGTCAAAAGAATGGCATTATTACCTCCATTTTATTAATTTAATAATAAGGAAACTGGGGTCTAGAGAGAAACTAAGACAGCAAAAATGTGGTAGATTCAAGCCTAAAAATTAAATTCCCTGCCTCCTAATTCAGTGGTCTTTCTTCTGTACATACTCTAGGGATTCTAAAATGCAATACAGCCAAAAAGTACAAGACTGCTCCTTGTGAAAATATGAACTTTCACAAGCATATTTTCCCTTTGAGGCCAGACAGGTCTGTCTGACCCCAAAGCCTATGTTCTCAACTAGTATTCTTTGTCTGCTGAGACAAAAAAAATTATTGAGAAATCAGATGGAACAAGATGTAAATCAAACTTTTGATTAAAAAGTCACATACAAACTGTAATAGCAACTGACTATGTTATTTGAAATATGCAAATGCATTCATTTTCATGCAAGAATGTACATTCCATTATGTTACAAGGTTGTGGTTCTTTTTCCAAATGCCATGTTTCAATTCAACCATTTTACAGGATGTAGTATTGGCCAAAGATACTTCTAAAATACATATTTGTGATGTTCAGTTCTTTCTAATAAATTTTCTCCTGCTGTCTTCAGTTGTAATTTTATGTTCCCTGCCATGGCAGGATGCAGTATTAAATCTGCATGTATCTTCTATGAACTTTTAAAATAAACATTGGCTAACCTGAGATATAAGAAGGCATTGCTACAACTTAATAACTCTAGGTTTTATTTGCAAATATCAAAACTTAGTTACCTTGTAGAGGTTTAAGTGTTCATTTCCTAGTATGTTTCATTTTTTTTAATTCTGAGAAAAATCCAGTTAACTTCCAAATATATTTTAACTTATAACAGAAATTCTTTAGAAATTTTTATTCCAGAGACTATTTTGGAACATTTTCTGAATAAGTGGGCCTTAAAGCCCCATTATAACCCATTCTGGATGGAATTGTACAACACTCATGACAAACTTTTCTGTCTTAAAGTAAGTTTACTGAAAAGAATTTATAAGTTTAATAGCTGATTTAGGATACTTATTGAAGTAGAGTATATTTTCCAAAAATAGCCACAAAATATCTCCCATCCCATACATTGGTCCTACAATGTTACTTTGACATTTCTCACCTTAAAATATTTGATTAAGCATTTACTTTCAAAAATCAAAGTTAGAAAAGGAAAAATTATAAAAATAAGTTTACCTCATCTTGTAACAAAATTTAGGTAATAATTACAACTATGAATTTAGAATATAATACATCAAGTGCTGAAACATTGGCATTATTTTTCAAATAAAATCCTTTTGTAGCACAAGGCAACATCCCTTACTTCATATTTGACTTTTGCAGTGTTATCATGAAAGAGTCTTTTTTTAGAAAAAGAAAAATATACGTAGCTTGTGGCAACACAGTGAGATCCCCATCTCTACAAAAAATACAAAAATTAGCTGGGTGTGGTGGTTGCGCCTATAGTCCCAGCTACTCGGGGGGCTGGGGTGAGGGGATCACTTCAGCCCAGGAGGCTGGGACTGCGGCAAGCTATGATTGTACCACTGCAGTCCAGCCTGAGCAACAGAGAAAGATTCTGTCTCAAAATATATACATATTTTTAAGCCTTCATCAAGAAATAAATTAATATGTAAAGCGTAAAAACACAGACTCCAAGAAAAGAAGCAGAACCAACAAATAAGCTGACATGTTCTTTTTGCTTGGTTGGGTTTCTGCCATTTGCAAATAACAGTCTTGACTACTTCAACATGTCAAATAACATCACACACACACAGACACACAGTGTAAGAATACCAGGAGAGATTTTTAAAATTCATAGTCAGAGCCTTTTATGTGCTACTCAGTATTTAATACGCCAAGTTGTAAAATAAATAAGGAAAAATTAATTTGTGTAAGAAAATTATGTTGCTTTAAAAATCAAGTAGTCTTGGGCCCTAGAAATAGATACAATATGCTTTCTTGAAACATCCATGGAACATCAACAAAAACAGATCCTGTATTAGTCTAGAAAACTGCAGTAAGTTTCAAAAGTCATAAATTATGCAGGTAACATTCTCTGACTATAATATAGTCCAACATAAGTGAATAATAAACAATCAAACTCACCAACTCCACATATTAGAATTTTTATAAAGTTCTAGGCCAAAGAGTAAATAGATTGCACATTATTTGTGGCAGGAAAAGGAAGAACAGGGAGACTTACAGCCACTTCAGACTCGATGAACAACTCTAGAAAATAAATTTCAGTATCCTCATGAAATGGATGGTTTTTGTCCCAAGGGAATCTAAATTATGCAATTTATTTTAAAATTATTATAAGAACTTGGATTGAATATAACAATAAGTGGGGGAAAACTTGAAAATAATGTTAAAGATGGAGCCATGATGCTTCCCCTCAATCCCAAAAACAGGACAAGATTTAGACAGTTGTAGGAACTAGCACTTTCAAACATTTTAAACAGATGATTTCTATGATATAAACTATTTAAAATTATTTAAAGGTATATAAAATGCCAGTTCATCTCACAAAACTACTAAAACCTGATACCTAAACCTATACGAGGAAAAAAGAGGTCTGCTTCATACAGTGTGGGCTTGTATAATGCTATATTATATATAATGATGTTCTTTGTTTCCAAAATACACACATACACACAGGCCTAGGATCATATTGGAAAGAAGAGTTAATTTTTTTCTCTTTCTGCTGATTAGCTAGTTTGACTGGAGGGGTATTACTGTAAAGTACCAGGTAATGAAAAAGGGTGAAGCATAATATGTTATGGATCCAAAGGTATCCTGTTTGGTGTTAAAATGCAAGTTTTGTAGCACTTTAAATAGGTGAGTTCTTTTTAGGAACCAGTTGAGGAGACAGCTGGTAAAGATTAAGGATTGTTGAAAGCCATTTGGCCTTAGGAAGGGCATCATAAACCACTGGAGCCTGAGCGGAAGTGACCAATTATGTCAAGAGGACCTGGAAGAAACTACAGCTCGAGGCCTGTCATGATTTGAAGGGATCTGGAGAAAACAAAACGGCAGTTGCTAATGTACCATGTCGGGAACACATCTCTATTGGGAGTATGCTCAAATGAGCCCATAGTGGGCCAATGCAATCTTCATTCCCATTTTACCATTTGTAGAAAGGAATTCTTGTACTCCACTATGCAAAATAGAGTACATTTACATGCATCAGTATCATTCATATATATTTTTATATATATATATCCTAAATTAAATAATAGCATATTATAATCAGCAGTATAATAAAATTACATCATTACCTCAAACATCTGTCATTCACCTACCAATCACTTTCAGCAAATATTCATATGCACAAAAGCACAGAAATGACCAGATGGGAACTTCCTTTTATAAGCATACAAACCCACCTACTCTCATATCCTCACTAGCCTTTTCCCTGCTTATTACAATTAGAAGCTGCCCTTCCAATGAATTAAGACTGATCTCCACGACTGTGCTTGGAGTTTCATCCCTTTCCATCTTCTTAGAAAACCTATTTATTACTTTGTCTTTCACTTTCATTCTAGAGCTTTCTTGTTGCTTTTCAAATGTACCCAAGGGTCTCCGACATTAAATAACACCACCCCTCACCCACACCCACACAGATCTGCCTCAACCCACAAGGCCATCTTAGTCATCTCTTCCTCTCTGTCTTCTTTAACACGGCCAATTTTTGCTGCAAAACAAAACTCCTCTATTCATCTCCACTCTGTCACTTATCATTGTTTCCTCAACCCTTTCAAATCTGGTTTCCATCTCCGCTCCTCCACTGAAATGGCCTTTCCTTAAGTCCCCCGTAGCTTCACACTGCCGAACCCAATGCCAATGCTGAACCCTCTCCTCTCTGCCTCTGCATGGCATGCAACACAGATGACTGGTTTCCACCACACCACAGACTTCTGTTTTCATCATATCTCGCTGATCTCTTCTCACAGACCCTTGCGGCTTAGTGTCCTCCACCCAGCCACTGAATGTTGAATTTCCTCAAGACTTAATCCTAGACCCTCTGCACTCCTCATAGTATTCTGAAAATTCTTGTCCATGCCCCTGGCTTCAATCCCTGGATACACAGATGATGCATAAATGTACCATTCCAGTTCAGACCACTCCTCTTCACTTCAGACTCACACATCCAACCGACTACTTAGCATCTCCACTTGGAAGTCGAGAGGCATCTTAAAAGTGTTATGTCCACAAATGAACTCATGGGTTCCCTCACCAACATTTAGCACTCATAATCTCAGAAAATAGTCTTAGGACTCAGACTTGCCATCACACTCTTGCTTACGCACTCCAGTGACAGATCCTTTTATCTCCTACACGTCTCTCAAAGTCATCCACCATACTCCATCTCTACCATGGTCACCATTCCGGTCCGAGCTCTTGCCTGGAATAGGCAATAGCTTCCTATGTGATCGCTCTCACAACATCCTCATCCTCTCTAATCCATTCTCTACAATATAGCTGGACTAACCTTTATGAAATAAATAAAAAGTTGGTCACATAACTCCCACTTTAATTACTTGAATGACTTCCCATTGATGTTGGGATAGACTCAAATCAACATGGCCTGTAAGGCCGTAATTATCTGGCCTCTGCCTTCCTATCTAGCAGCATGCCACACTAAACCCTGTCTCATTCTCAGTACTCCAACTGTGCCTGGCTTCTTCCATTCCTGGAATGTACCATGCACCCTTCTGCCGGCCTTTGCATAGGCTCCTTCTGCTGGAAATTATCTGTGTGCCACCCCCTCCAAATCCCCTTTTGTTTAGCTAATGCCTCATCTTTTAGATTTAAATCCAAGTGTAATTAGGTCAAATGCCCCTTTTCATAGCACCATATACTTCTTTTGCAATTGCTGTAACCAGTGGTAATTCTATATACATATGAGTATGATTATGTGATGAATGCACTTTCCCTATTAGAGTTCAGTTCCAAAGCTAGGAACTACTGAGTCACTATCACCTAGGCCAATGTCTGGCACATAGAAACATACAATAAATATTTGTAGAACATTGTTTTTAAATGAAACAATAAAGAGATCCCTGCTACTGACAGGACCTAGACAAGGTTGGCATTATCCACATTATTTACAATTGTTCCTGGAATTCTAGACAAGCCAATAAAATGTGAAACTTAAATAACCATTGGAAAGGGAAAGATAAAATCATCATTAATAGCAGATGATCATTTACTTAGAAAACTCATAAAAATAGGCTGAAAAATGATTAGAAGTATTAAAGTGTTCAGCAATTTAGTCAGATTTTTAAAAAGAGAAATACTCAAAGCATTCCAATATAAGAGGAATGCTTTATTATTATATTGTAAAATAGTCGTCTCACTAACATTTATTATATACAATGTACCACACACTGTTATTAAACACTCTTTGAACATCACCTTATTTAATAATCACATTTAATTATTTCATTAAGCCTAATGAGGTAGGTATGACTCCTATCATTACAGCAAAATAAACCACACCTCTACAAATTTAAACAGACAGCACAAAGACAGTTGCAGAGCTGGGGTTCATACTGGGGTCAGGTCTCAAATGTCCACATATATACTCCTAGCCTGTGTTGTTGAAAAACATAAAGGTAAAAAAATGAGGTCATAAAAACAACAAACAATATAAAATATAAAAGAAGGACTTCAGTAAGGAATGTTTATGATGTAATAAATTATAAAACCTTGCCAGAGGGTACTAAAAAGGTAGGCACATCTTCCAGGATGTACATGTGTATGTGTGTGCATGCATGTGATGTATGTACACACACAGATACTGCTGCATGAGTACATGCATACATACATATACATACATACATACACACACTTTGGAAGCTGGAGATTGGTGTCTGGATTCTTCATGCTTTTAGGAATTAAAAAAGAATTCTCTGTTGCTACCCCAATGTGAAAAGAGACTTATGCAAGGATCTTAAGCATCAGTAATTACAACAAATGGATTTATTCTTATTTCCTGTATGATGTGAAGATAGGTTAGAAAACATAAGGATACAGAATATCAGAATGTGACCAAAATTTATCTTTTCAGAAACTTGTAATTTGTATATTACTTTTCTAGCAAAAATAAGAATGTTGAAGAAATAAATATATGCCTGTGTAAATTTCATTTTATTGTGGTTGTCAGTCATTGTAGACTTATCCTCTCTGCTATCCTGGGTGAAGGCTAAAAGCCCACATTCATAACTCACACATTATTGGACTTCTGGAAGCTGAACTTACCTAACCACATTGAAACAGATCACAGAGGCAAGTACCACTGACTATAAGCAGTGTGGTTAGGACAGTAAAACCAAAACAAACCAAAAGCTGTGCTCCATCAAGGCAAAGAATATGTTCTATTTATTTTACATCCCTGAAGATTTAGTGCAGAACTTGGTGAAGAACCATGGAGTCTAACACAGAGCAGGTACCCAATTCCCAGCCTTTATTTTGTTTTATTTCATTTTTTTTCCCTAAAGACTGGGTCTTGCTATGTTGCCCAGATTGATCTCGAACTCCTGGCCTCAAGAGATCCTCCTGTCTCAGCCTCCCAAAGTTCTGGGATTACAGGCCTGAGTCACTTCACCCACAATTTCCATCCCAGCCTTTATAAAAGGATTTTGGTTTTATGCCTTAGCTCTTCAGTTTTATAGGATTTAGTTATTTATAATAAGGAACTTTAATCTTGAACTCAAGAAATTAAAAATATTACTTTTTGTAAAGCTAGGAAGCTTATTACATGTACTTATAATTCAGTCAACCTTCTCTAACGAAAGAGAATCAAGTTATTCATTTTCTATTGTTGGCTTTATGATGGACTCTGAGTCTCAGCTTCCCCAACTACAAATTCTGGGTTAGTAGGTGTCCAAGGTTCATTTCAGTAATATTATTCCAGGATTAAACAATAAAATATACCCTTATAAGACTAAACTGCTGCTTACCTGAGTAGTAAAAGGCTACCAACTTCAGCTCTTTTAAAATTTGTAAAATGTGCTCCAGATACACAAGAGTATATCATAAAGCAAATGGGCACCTTAACATTACCCATCTGAATACTGAATTGCATTTCTGACAGATGCAAGGCAGTTTCTGTTCTCATAGCAGGGCAAAAGGTGCACAGTGCCACTAAGGATAATCAAACTCAATTAGTCAAGTGTCAAAAAACTTAACATGTTTTAAATGGATTCAAAGGTAATTCTATCTACTCCAAGGTATATAACCAAAATAAATAAAAACACATGTCCATATAAAATGATATACATGAACGTTCACAGCAGCACTATTCTCAATACCCCAAACATGCAAACAACTCAAACTTCTATCAATCGATGAATGGGTAAAATGTTGTATATCCATATAATGGAATACTACTTGGCCATAAAAAGGAATGAAGTACTGACACATGCTACAACATAGATGAACCTTGAAAACACTATGCTAAGTGAAAGATGGCAGTCACAGAGGGCCACATATTATATAATTCCATTATATGCGAGGTCCATAATAGAGAGTAGTGGTTTCCAGGGGTTAGAGTTTGAGGGAAAATGGGGTATGATTGCTTAAGGATATAGTGTTCTCTGGGAAAGTGTTCTGAAATTGATTATGTTAATGGCTGCACAGCTTTGTAACTAGAAACCACTACATTGTATACTTTAAATGCATAAATTATATGGTGTGTGCGTTATATCTCAATAAAGCTGTTACTGAAAAAAAAAAAAAGAGAGAGAAATTTATCCCATGAGTTCAGCCATCCTGGAGGTGGAATCTAGGGCCATCTCAGTGGGTACTGGGAACACAAAGTAGATTCTAGTATTTTAGTAAAAGGCTCCAAAAATGAGGTCTAACAGCAGTCTCTCTCAGCTGAATTAGAATTTACCTGGTCATCTCTCTTTGGGCAACTCTGACTGGTCTGTTGAGTTTCAGGTACCCAGCATGCTATGCTTTCCCAACATGAAGGGATCTTGCCAGTCAGGAGAAGACAAAAACAAGGATCCTACCAACAGCACTTAAAAGCTTGAGATTACAAGGTAGATGTTGGGGTGTGCAAGCAACAGCTGGACTTGTTCCTGCTATCCTAATGAAAGACACAGCTCCAAGTCTCTAGTAAGACTGCAGCAATGTGGTGGCCCAGAAGCAATGGAGACAGCTGGCATTTTGTAGTCATACAGTAGAAAGTTCCAGGCATGTATTATTGTGATTGAATAGGGGACCATCTTTGCATCTCAGTGGCTATCTCTAGAGGGTTTCCCCACCCATCAAGAGAAAGCACCAATTCCCAAATTGCCAAGGGCATGTTAGAGTTGAGGTTTCCAAGACATAAAAAACAAAAACAACAACAAACAAACAAATGTGTCCAGGATTCTGAACTCAAGAGCAGGCAGGAGTTTGGCTTGGGCAAGAACAGACACAAGGCAGTGTGGGGGGCAACCCAGACAATGTGCTGTGGAGGGAAGAGATACAGCAGATATTTAAGGTTCAAGTAAACCAGAAAGACTAAATTCCTAGCTAGATGGCATGGACTTTTAGCAACCAGACAGAAGCAAGTAAGAGGGAGAAAGAATCCAGAGGCAGCTAAGACACCTGAAGTCCACATGTGCAACTCTGTCTGCAAGGCAGTAGTTTAGGGGCAGCCTGGGGGTAAGGCACATGCCACTTCAGCTGGGTTTACTGCCAGGCTAGCAAGGTTATACAAAAAGTGGCAAGGATAGGCAGGTACAGAAGTTGAATTAGACAGGAAAGAGAAAGACAGACACAATCAAGTCATAGAGACTGAATGACAAGGATTGAGAATTCAGGCTCAAGAGTGAGGGGTTCAGGCACAATGAATGGGCCATGAGCTCCACAACTTGATAGGGAGTTTCAAGTAATGGGCTCAAGACTGTTGGGAAGAGTAAAGCATGATCTTGAGCCAAGAACTCTAAGACAGTAGCTCCTTGTGGTTTTCCCACCATTGGCTGGACAGAGAGCAGAGCACATTCAGGCACCAAGTTCTTTACATAACTGCTGGCTGCAAGGCACAGTCAGGGGTCAAAGAATGGGGTGACAGGAGCTCTGGATCCCTGGTCAGACCCAGTCTCCTTCATTTGAGTAAAAGATATAGTTTTCTTATTTGTTATTTCTATCTTTTTACTTTCAACAGAGCCCTCAAGAGTGGCTATCTGGACTCCTGCTGACCGCTCCTTCACTCCCTTTTGGATCCTAAATTGCATAAATCATCAGGGGGCCAACTTCTCACCCCTTTGGGGTCACCTGACTGTACAACCACTTTTTAATCCTAACAGGGTTTCCTGGCTGTGTATGTCACCCTGATGTACGCAAACATAAATCATGGTGATTAGTTTGTTCCCATAGGTGCTGGTCCAATGTGCGGATATGAACCCAAATATTTTCTGAGGACAGACTCTGATCTAGAGTTGCATCAGATAATGCAATTCCAGGCTACCTCAATCTATAAGACTGATTTATGAACAAGATTGCCTTAACTTATCCATTCTGCATTTTCCTATTTATTTCATATGAACCAGAGATTCCCACCCCATCTCAGTTATGCAGATTCTTAGGCAAAGAAACATACTTTTTTTGGTTAGGATATAGTACCACTCTCCTTTACCTTTCTAAAATAATCACTACCAAAAAACAAAAGAAAAAGAAAGAAAAAGAAGAAAAAGTATCATTTTCAGTTATTTGAATAACTTCACCTCCTTTAGACTTTTGCTAATTTGCATATTTGGCTTACCTGATTGAGTAATTTCTCAAACCACTAGCAACACACAACATAACTGTCCCTTAAGCAAAGGTTCAAATACCTCCCAAACATGTTGCTGTGCAAGGGGTGAACCCAGCATACTCCCAGTCGTAAGTCATCTCACTGTCCTCAGGGAGAGGGATGTCCAGCTCTCGGGAGGCCAGGCTCTCATCACATGCTTCCAGGAGACAAGGCCGTTCTGTGGGCAGCTTGGGGCCTTCACACTCTTCCTCAGGCAGCTCAGTCTCAGTCTGCGTGAATGTGAGGAGCACACGGCACTTCACCTCGCGGACCTGAACACCCGGCCCACACGTGGTACTACAGGCTGACCAGGGTTCTGGAATGAACCTAGGGAAAACCAGGGAGCCACCAGAAAAGGACACTGAGGGTCATTAAATACAGGCCAGAAAAGGAGGAGTGACACATTCAGTGAAGGCAAAAATAACCAGCTTCACTCGGGGGAAATTCCACACATTTGGAATTCTATACTTTTGTTGATGGTCAATAATGCAGTTAACAAACTTTCAAATCTTACTAGCAACAGAAAGAGTAATTCACTAAATATATATTCTACTTTTACATACATTTTATAATTCAAATCTGCGCTATGGGCTTTGGGAAAATTACAAAGGTTTTATTTAAGATTTAGTAATAAATAAACCATCATATGGAGATCACTTCTAATCTAATTTCTTTTATAATATGGAGATTTTCACCAATATTTACTCAGTAAATTAGTATTGAGCTTATCCTCTGTAATGGGCATATTAGTATTAAACTGTCTCAAGTTTAGCAGCTAAATTTTAGGTTATCTTAAACACTTTTTACAGAGTAGATGAAGCCTTAATATTCTTTTATGTTTAATATACAAGTGCACAAAGCTTCTGGATCTTCTTTAAAACAAAAGAAATACTGCACAATCTTGCTGAACAAAGCATTTAATTCTTATTCTGAATTATTATCTACTAAATCAAAGGTCATCAAACTATGACTAGCAGGTGAAATGTGGCCCACCTATCTTCGGTACAGCCCACCAGCGGAGAATCATTTTTACATTTTTAAACTGTTGGGAGAAAAAAAGATCTTTTGTAACATGTGAAAATTACATAAAATTAAATTTTACTGTGCATAACTAAAGTTTTACTGGAATATAACCACACTCATTTTTCCACCTATTGTCTATGGCTTTTGTGCTACCTAAAAGAACTGAATATTTGCAATAGAAACCATTTGGCCTACAATGCCTAAAATATTTACTATCTGGTCCTTTACTGGACCCCTGCACAGAATTTGAAAACCAGATTCCATAGGGATAGATATATTTAAGATACTCTGAAGAAACACTTTGTATCCTGAGATATTAATAAGTGATAGAGGAGAAAGGGTTCAGTAATAGAATAAGTTTTGAAAACTTTGGGCTCAATAATGTTCAACAGATTTATTCACCGCAAAACTTTTCCAAAGACTATGAAATACAAATGCATAATACAAATGCTTAAGAGAGAAATATTATGTGCATCATTTCATAAACTTAAGTGAATACAGACCCTTATCCATGGGATTACATTCTACTAAATAACTTGAGAAAACACTGCTAAGATGTTTGTTTAAGACGCAGTTCCAAAGCTTAATATTTCTAACCTCAGAAGGACAGGGTTGTAAGGTTCTCACAGAGTCATCCAACCTTTTTTCCCCAGGCAAGACTTGAATATAGTTGTCCAAAAAAGCACACCCCCAATCAGCAGAATGAAATGCCATTGCTATATACGTGTCCTGCAAAGAAATATCAATCAACACAAAACATGTTGTTCACTGTGTTGAAAATTGTTAGTGTGGAACCCTTCTCTCTAATTCTCAGATTCCATGTGAGGGCTTGCTCAGCTTCCCAGGATGGGGCAATGCTGGAGTTAATATTTGATGTTTCTTTTCTTTCTTTGCTACTTTTATGGTAGAATCAGAAAGGAGACTGGTTAAAGATGAGGAATCCATATAGTGTAATAATATGTAGTCATTTAAAAGGACATGGGTTTAGGTATGAATTGATAAAGAACAGTCTTCTCTTGAAGATTGTTACATGAAATAAAGACATTATACATATATGCTACAGTCTATAACATACACTATCTATATACACCTATATACTATTTTTTGATTTTAGAAAAAAGAGATCATAGTATATGAACTGTCCCATATGTAGCATGTTTGTATGTGTCCTGGTTTATGTATAATTTCTCTCTTCTAGAAGCAATTGAAAGTGTCAGGAACTAGAATGTTTAAAGAGGGAGGTTTTTACTTTATATCTTTAAAAGGTTTAAAGTTTCTAAGCATGTGCATATTCTACCTTATGGTCATTTTTTCTCTCTTTTCTCCTTGGTAATAAAAACTTACAAATTGGGATTTTGTTTTAATGGGAAGTAGATATTTTCATTCAAATTGGACTTCTATATCTTGGTGATTGAGAATCTCCAGAAGAGATGAGGTAAGAAGGTTCACCTCGGCCAAGCAGGGTGGCTCACACCTGTAATCTCAGCACTTTGGGATGCTGAGGCAGGTGAATCACCTGAGGTCAGGAGTTCGAGACTAGCCTCGCCAACATGGTGAAACTCGGTCTCCACTTAAAAAAAAAAAGCAAAACAAAAATGAATCATGGTGGTGCACGCCTGTAATCCCAGCTACTTGGGAGGCTGAGGCAGGAGAATCGCCTGAACCCAGGAGGTGGAGGTTGTAGCGAGCCAAGATTGTGCCACTGTACTGCAGCCTGGGCAACAGAGTGAGACTCCATCTCAAAAAAACAAACAAACAAAAATGTTCACCTCAACTCCCAGCAGGACAAATAATGGTTACACTCAACGTCCTCCTAGGTTTTCTGTATATTTCAAGCTGGTTTTCAATGATTTTTTTAAAAGTCCCTTTAAAAAGTAAATGTTAGTTCCATCCAAAGTAACAAGAAGTGACTTAAAGGTTAAAAAAAAAAAAAAAAAAAAAAAACCAACCCATGACAACTAAAAAATACTTACACATGATCCAGCATGATTTCCTTCTATGTATTGTTTTTTATTTAAAGACATTATACCACATAATTCTGAATCTTGTCTCACCAATTTTGTTTTTTAAAGGAAGAAAGGAGTACATTCAAAGAGCCATGTCTGGGCAAAAAACAACCAGAGGAACAGGTTGTGTTTCCTATGTCTTTGCACATGGAAGAACTGAAAAAGAATAACATTTCACTGATGTGAGAGCTTCAAGATGAGATGATAAAATAACAGAGTAAAATGGAAAATGGCAAAGCTGAGGAAACCAATTGTGAAACATAATAACACTATTGTCACAAGTCTAACAAGTAATTCAGAACTAGGAAAAAACAGAAGAAACATGGCTGAAGATCAAATTAATGACACAGAGGCCAGACTTGGAAGTGAATGAAGCATTGAAAGAAAGAGAAGCTGCAAAGAAAACTTTTGTAGGGATGGAAATGTTCTGGATCTTGAGTGGGACTGGGGTTTGAGGGATATATACATCTGTCAAAACGTATGAGCCGGGTGTGGTGGCTCACGCCTATAATCCCAGCACTCTGGGAGGCCGAGGCAGGTGGATAACCTGAGGTCAGGAGTTCGAGACCAGGCTGGCCAACATGGTGAGACCCTATCTCTACTAAAAATACAAAAAAATTAGCCAGGCATGGTGGTGCATGCCTGTAATCCCAGCTACTCGGGAGGCTGAGGCAGGAGAATCACTTGAACCCAGAAGGCAGAGGTTGCAGTGAGCTGAGATCACACCACTGTACTCCAGCCTGGGCAACAGAGTGAGACTCCACCTCAAAAGAAAGAAAGAAAAAAAAACCACTCATTGATGGTCGACTTTAAATAGACACAGTTTATTGTATGTAAACTACATCTCTATAAAATTGATTTTCTGAAGCACAATTTTAAGGGACTAAGTTAAAGAGAACCTAGGTAATCCAATATTGAAGAAAACCAGATTCTTCATGTAGAGATTCCAACACATGAAACAGAAAAGATGCTCAGAAATAAAATATGAAAAAAGTGACTGAAATACATCCTGAAAAGGTACACTCTCTTCCAGGAAAAAGTAATTAAAATGATGAACATAAAAACCTAGAATTGTAGGCAGAATAATGGCTCCTTACCCCTGCAAGTACTCCCATGCCCTAATCCCTAGAATGTGTGAATACATTACCATACACAGCAAAAGGGAATTTATAGGTGTGACCTCAAGATGGGATGATAATCCCAGATTACTTTGGTGAGCTTAATCGAATCACAGACATCCTTAAAAACAAGGACATCACTCTGGCTGGAGTCAGAAATATAAGTAGATTAATAAGCGAGAGGGATTTGAAGTGTAAGAGGAACTCACCCACTGTTGCTGGCTCAAAGATGGATGAGACCATAAGCTAAGGAATGCAGGTGGCCTCTAGAAATTGAGAACAATCTCCCAGCCCACAGCCAGCAAGGAAATGAAGCTCTCAGCTCTACAAATGCATGGAACTGAATTCTGCCAATTATTCAAATGAGCCTAGAAGTGGACTCCTGCCAAAGAAGACTTCATGCTGACAGACACCTTGATCCTGGCCTACTGGGAACTGGAACAGAGATACCAGCTGAATTTACTGGGCTTCTGACCCACTGAACTGTGGGATAATACATTTGTGTTGTTTTACACCACTAAGTTTGTGGTCTTGGCAGCTATGGAAAATGAGTATACCTGGCTAACAAAGCTTTGAGCATAAAGAAAGAATTGTCGAGGTGTCTAGACACAAAAAGTAAGTCTCCTATAGGAACAAAAAGACAGGGTTACCTCAGATGCACACAACATTCAAAATCAGGAAAAAATACAGTAACAGTTTTGAGAGAGAGAGAGAGAGAATAGGAGTCGTATGAATAGGAGTTCAGTAAAACTGTTATTCAAATACAAAGGTAGTAATTTTCTGTAAAATAAGAACAATAATAGTACCTACCTAATGGGATTGGGTGAGGATTAAATGTAACGATATCTGAGTTGAAAGCTCAATAAGTACAATAAAATAAAAATAGTAACATCAGACATTCATTGCATTATTATTCCTGTGAGACACTGTCTTCAGTGCTTCAAACAAATTGTATATCATTTTCTTTTAACAACAACCCTATCAGGAAATATTATTATGCCCACTTTACAGATGAGAAAACTGAGGTACAGAGAAGTAATCAAAGGGTATACAACAGCTGCTAGCATTATTCTACATAGCCTCGCCTGTATCAGAGGATACAGAAGCACTTAAAGATCATGCAGGATGACCGTATATGAATCCAAAGACAATTTGACAATGCTCTTTTAGATAATTTATTTTTCTATTTCCAGAATGAGGAAACAAAACACAAATATCCAACTGCTAAAATCATTCTTCAGCATAAGAGAAGAAGGCAGCATGTATTAGTGAAAGAAAAACATATCTTGGGACACTTAAACACTGTCAGTAGGAAGGTAAATTAGGACAACCTCCATGGAGATTTCTCAAAGACTTAAAAATAAAACTGCCAGCTGGGCGCGGTGGCTCACACCTGTAATCCCAGCACTTTGGGAGGCCAAGGCAGGCGGATCAGGAGATCAAGACTGATTGGCTAACACGGTGAAACCCCGTCTCTACTAAAAATACAAAAAAATTACCCGGTCGTGGTGGCGGGCGCCTATAGTCCCGGCTACTCGGGAGGCTGAGGCAGGTGAATGGCGTGAACCCGGGAGGCAGAGCTTGCAGTGAGCTGAGATCGCACCACTGCACTCCAGTCTGGGCAACAGAGCAAGACTCTGTCTCAAAAAATAAAATAAAACAAAATAAAACTAAAAAGTAAAAATAAATAAAACTGCCCTTTGATCCAGAATTCCACTACTGGGTATTTACTCAAAGGAAAATAAATCATTATATCAAAAACATATCTGCATTTGTATGTTTGTCAAAGCACTATTCACAATAGTAAAGATACAAAATCAACCTAAGTTCTCACCTACAGATAAATGGATAAGGATAAAGAAAATATAGCCTATATACACAATGGAATACTATTCAGCCATTAAAAAGAATGAAATCTGGCAGGGCATGGTGGCTCACACCTGTAATCCCAGCACTTTGGGAGGTCAAGGTCGGCAGATCACTTGAGGTCAGGAGTTGGGAGACCAGCCTGGCCAACATGGTGAAATCCCGTCTCTACTAAAAATCCAAAAAAAAATTAGCCAGGTGTGGTGGTGCACGCCTGCAGTTCTAGCTACTAGGGAGGCTGAGGCAGGAGAACTGCTTGAACCTGGGAGGTGGAGTTGCAGTGAACTGAGATCACACCACTGCACTCCAGCCTGGGTGACACAGCGAGACTCCATCTCAAAATGAAAAACAAACAACAACAACAACAACAAATGCCAATTTACTCATTTTAAATCTAGAGAAATCAGCAGAAATGGCACCATTCTTGATATTTATGATAAAAATTATATAGGTTTGAGTTTGTTAAAAAATGAAATTATAGTAGATAAATCTCCTATTATAGAAAACAAATCAAGTTCATACAGATCATGTAGGAAAACATCAGAAACAAGGAAATATTTAAAATGGAGACCGGAACTATCAGCAATAAAACTCCATTTAAATGGATTAAACTTTCCTTTTAAAAACAGACTCTCTCTCTCTCTTTTTATTTTTTTTTCCAGAGACAGGGTCTTGCTGTGTCACCCAGGCTGGAATGCAGTGGTGTGATCACGGCTCAATGCAGCCTTGAACTCTGGGGCTCAATCAAGTGAGCCCCTCACCTCAGCCTCCCTAGTAGCTGGAACTACAGAGGCCTGCCACTGCACCCAGCTGGTAATTTTAAAACCTATAGATAAAACAAATAACACAAAATGACTTCAGACATGTAAAAAGTAAAAGAATAAACAAAATGAGATAAGAAAAATACAAATGAAAATACAGTGGAAGAGCAAAAAAGCAGGTGTAAATATTAGGAAAGAATAAACATAATAGACAAAATCATCATATTTGAAAATGACACAGCTATGAAAAGTACTAAAATTAACAGAAAAATTTTGGAAAAAACCAAAACAGTTCAATAAAGTAGTCCATAACTCTGAGTGTGTGTGTGTGTGTGTGCGCGCTCACACGCGCGTGTGTGTGTATGTTGCACTATACAAATATACAGATACATATACTAAAATTACCAGTTTTCCCAGAATTCAGCCACACTTACTGTTAGCTGCCAGGCACTATGCTAAGCACATTACATGTATTATTTAATATAATTCTCGCCATGACCTGATGAATAAAGATCATTATTTTCCTGATTTTACAGATGAGGAAAACTGAAGTATAAAATACTCAGGGGATTCTAAGCCTAAAGACCTGAATAAATGGAGAGACCACACACCCCTGAATGGGAAGACTCAAAATTACAAAGATGTTTATTCTCCCCTAATTAATTCAGGAAAAAATGCAGTTCTGAGCCAAACTGCTGAAGCAGTTTTTTTGTGCGGGAAGTTGCAAACAGACAATACAACTCTAAAGTTTTATGTAAGGTTAGGTGAGAACAATCAATAACATTTTTAAAAGGAATACAATTACAGAGTACTTGCACAGTTTAATAGAAAAAAGTATTTAAAGACACAGTAATTCAAATAATATGGTACTGGCACTGGAGTATTATGTGTACAATGATGTCATTTTAAAACCAAAGTGGGTAGTTTACTCAATAGATAGTGCTAGGGCAATTGGTTAATTATTTGGAAAAAATTGTTAGATTGAGATTACCTATTACATGTGAAAGTAAATTTCCCATGGATCAAAGTTAAGTGCAAAACATGAACCACAAAAAATACTACAAAATAACATTTAAAAAAAAGATAATCTCCTGATTTTGATGAATGTATGGGGAAAAAGGCAAGCTGGAGGAACTGCTGCTGGCAAGAGAAGCCAGCACTGATTTCTCTCTAAAAGGAAATTTGACAATAGAAATTAAATGCCTATCCCTGGCCCAGAAATTCCATGCCAGAAATTACGTCCAATGAGACAATTAGAGATGTGAAATTTGAAATTCGCTGCAGTTTTATTTATCACTGTGAATAACTGGAAACAAACTGCAGATCACCAGAGGGATCTTTCAAAAATGTAATTGACATTATGTCCCTTCTCTAGTTAAAATCCTTAAATGGCTCCCACGGCCTGCTGATAAAGTCTAAGCTCCTTAGTGAACCATGGAAGACCCTCAAGACTTGCTGTCTCCTCCAGCTGCATCCTTGCTGCCATTACTGCTCCCCCGCCCATCCCCTGGCCCCTCAACCCCATCAGACCACCTCAGTAACCTGCGTGGTCTACATGGGCCAGTGAGCCTGCACACAAGCCTCTATTCCAAATACCTGACATGCTACTCTTCTGACGCTGTAGGACACTCTAGGATCTCAGTTCATGTACCATCTATTTCCGGAAACCACACCTGATCCCAAATAACACCATAATGTAATTATAATGCATTGCAACCTTACAATACCATCATGCAGTCACTCACTTCTCTGTCTACTCCATTAGATAAACCCAAGGATGGGTTACACTTGAATTCAGGACATCTGACACGAAACTGCAGCTCTTTCTAGTCTTATGTGCCATAGAATCAATGTCCACCACTTAATATCTCCAAAACAATTCCTTTACGTTTCTATGCCTCTGTTTCCTAAGCCCAAAATGAAGACAAGAAAAGCACCTCCTCATAGACTTGTTGTGAGCATTAAACAACTTAATCCACGTAGAACACTCAGAACAAGGTCTGGCACAAAGCACTTCACAATATTAGTTGTTGTTATCACTGTTGTTGTTAGAAAAACAGATTCCTGAAATGTCACCTAATTTGACTTTAGGAAATACAATCTCCACAAATGGAGAACTTAAGACAGCAGTGAAGGAAACATACAAGGTGTGCTAAGTCCATCCTATTTCCTTAGTTTTTGTATATGAAAAACAAGAGCGAGGGCAACAAGTTTGCTGAAACAAACGAAGAGGCTCCAGGGAGGAACTTTTAAAACAACCATGAACCAATGAACCATATCACCTGTCAACACATTCCACAGTTGAAAGTTAAGAAGGTCAGTACTGCAGTTCCCTTGGCTTAGATTTATATGCTATAATTTTTATTTTCCTAATTTAAAAAAAAAGCAAAAAAGCCCTTTGAACATCCGCTCCCTATGTAAATTCAGAGCTTGAGCCATGGTAAACCACAGAGGCAGAAATATTTATCTCCTCCAGGCCGGCTTGGCAGGCTCTACTGGAGGGATGTAAAATACAGCTGTGTTCACCCTCCCCTTCATTGTCAACAAGGAAGCATCCCCAAACCCAAACCACAAAAGACAGTGGTAATAAAAGGATGCACTGGAAGCTGAGATATGCTGCGGTTTTGTTTGGAAATCGAGGGAATGAATAGAGTCAGAAGTGGTGGCAGGAAACTATAAACTTCACACTAGATGGCTAGGACCAGGCCAGAAACTGCCAGGCAGTGTGAATTATGCAGGAAAATTGCAGAGAGACCACAGAGGGAGAGATTGCGGAAGGTGGGAAGATGCAGCTGCTCAGGCCAGGGAACAGGTGCTGTCTGCTCAGTCTCCAACACCGGGGAGGAAAGGGTGGTGTCCTTCAGGAGTAAAGAGCTTTTTAGCTTTGCTCTGTGAATATGAGGAGGAAGAAACCGCTAGCAAAGTCAGGTGGGGCTGACAGAAAAGGCAGGCTTGGAATGAATATAGGCCCTGAACCTCACTGTAGCTTCTATGATAGCCCCCTTTTCTGTTTTTTTCTTTTTTTTTTTTTTTTTTTTTTGAGGCGGAGTCTCGCTATGTCACCCAGGCTGGAGAGTAGTGGCAGGGTCTCAGCTCACTGCAACCTCTGCCTCCAGAGTTCAGGCAATTTTCCTGCCTTAGCCTCCTGAGTAGCTGGGACTACAGGTATGTGCCACCACACCCGGCTAATTTTTGTATTTTTAGTAGAGACGGAGTTTTACCATGTTGTCCAGGCTGGTCTCAAACTCCTGAGTTTGGGTGATAAACCCACCTCGGCTTCCCAAAGTGCTGGGATTACAGGCGTGAGCAACTGCGCCCGGTAGATATCCCCCTTTTCTAATTCAATAAAGTAAACAATATTTTCTGAACTTAAAAGGGACCTTAGAGACTATCTGATCCAGTGGTTCCAACTTAGATATGCCCACTCCCCTGCCAAAGTTACCTGGGGTGTTTGTTTAAAATGCTGGCGAATGAACGGGCGTGCCTACTCGGGAGGCTGAGGCAGGAGACTGGCGCGAACCCGGGAGGCGGAGCTTGCAGTGAGCCGAGATCGCGCCACTGCACTCCAGCCTGGGCGACAGAGCCAGACCCCGTCTCGGGGGGGGAAAAAAAAAAAGTGCTGTTGAATGAAAGAGAGACAGAAAGTAGAATAGAGGTTACCAGAGTCTAGTGGGAGAGAGGAGGGAGTTATTGCTGAAGGTGAGCAGAGCTTATGTTGGGGATGATGAGAAAATTCGAGAGATGGGAGGTGGTGATGGGTGCACAACAATGTGAATGTGATTAACACTACTGAACTGTACACTTCAAAATGGTTAAAATGGTAAGTTTTATGTTGTATATCTCTTACATGATTAAAAAAAAATCTGGCAGCCGAAATAAAAAGAAAATGTTGGTGATAGAGCCCCACTCCTACAGTATCTGATGGTATTTTGGTTAATTTTTTTAAAAACTTCTTTTAGAGATACATAATTATGAATGAAATGATGTGCTATCTGTATTTGCTTCAAAAATGATCAGAGGGTAGTGGCAGTGGTGATGGTTTCAATGAAACGAGTGGTGCTGGGTTGATAATTGTTGATACTGGGTTATGAACATGACATAGGGGTTCATTACACTGTTTTCTCCTCTTTTAAATAGGTTTGCAATTTTCTATGATTAAAAAGAAAGTTACAGAAAAAGACTTAACAGGTGGGAGCCATTCCCAACTAAGAGGAGAGTGTGATTAAAGAGAAGGAGGCAAGAGACAGCTTGCTGTGGGCAAGAAACAGCCCATAAGTCAGTGTGGCTGGAGCATCCCACTCAAGGCAAAAAAAGGAGGGGGCCAGACATAAGGCTGGGGAGCAGGAAGAGTAATACCCTGCCATGTCCTGTTGGGCATATGAACTCACATAAATCTTTGAGTGATGGGGAGACATTTGGATATTCTGAACATTGCAAAGACAGAATTAGACTTGGCCAGGCGCGGTGGCTCACGCCTGTAATCCCAGCACTTTCTGGGGCCGAGGCGGGTGGATCATGAGCTCAGGAGATCGAGACCATCCTGGCTAACATGGGGAAACCCCATCTCTACTAAAAATATAAAACATTAGCCTGGCGTGGTGCCACCTGTCTGTAATCCCAGCTACTCAGGAGGCTGAGGCAGGAGAATCGCTTGAACTCAGAAGGCAGAGGTTGCAGTGAGCCGAGATCGTGCCACTGCACTCCAACCTGAGTGACAGAGTGAGACTCAGTCTCAAAAAAAAAGGAATTAGACTTGCACCCTACCTAGATAGACTACTCTGGTGGCTGTGTTGTGTAGGGGTGGATTTGAGGGAAGCAATTCAGAAGCAAATTAGAAAGCTGTTGTAGGTGTCCTGGGAATTGACTTCAGGACCTATACAAGGATGGTAGTTTGGATGGAGAGGAGGAACTGGAACCAAGGAAGATTTTAGTAAATATAGTCGGCACAACTCAGTGGCTAATTAAACATCAGGGAAGAATGAGAAGGAGCCAAGAAAGACTCCAGGCTTCTAGTTTGGGGAACTGGATGGGCTGCAATCCTATTAACCAAAAGAGGACGTACAGAAGGATTATCGACTGTCATCTAACTGTGTTTTGAAAACAAAAGATCTTGGTAGGACCCATCATTCTAGACAGAGGACTCTGTGACCTTCCTTCTGTGACAACTACATACTCTCTCTCAAGTGTCTCAAACCCTTTTCTTTCTGTAGACTCCTTCCCTTACAGGATTGTAGGTGATCAGAGATGGGAGAAGGTTCCAGCAGCATTTAGCCTAATGCCTTCCTTGTATAGTTGGAAGGTCTACAGATATTAACTGACTTGTGCAAAACCCTTTTTAATTTGTTTAAGATTGCCCTAACTTCAAAATGAAAAATAACAAACACATACACATAGGCTTTTCCATCAGCTTGACTACTAATCTTTGTTCCTTCTATAGTACTCAAATACCCATTGCTCCATTTCCTTCTTTTTTGGAAATTTATTTCTGAAATATCCACAATGTTTTATTCTCCACCCTTTGAATGCTACTATTCTAGAATTCACTGAAAAAGCCTTTCTTGTTAATCAAAGCAGCCTTTTCTCTTTCCTCATGGATTTTCCTTGTCTTTCTGTGAGATTTGAATCCTGTTTGCTGCTTGCCTCCTTAAAATCCCTCCTCCTTTGGTCTCTGGAATAATAAGCTTTCCTGGGTCTTACTCCTCCCTCTCTTCACTACTCTACTCCCTCACCAACTTCCTCTTTTGATTCCCCCTCTTCCTCTAAATCTCCAAGCTTCTGTCAGGAGCCCAACACTCTTCTCTTTTTACTCAAATACTGTGAAGCCATTCGCCCTCACACGGTCCACAGTTTCTTCTGTGGTCATAGCTAGCACTGACAGTGGTCCACGTGAAGAAGTCTGTGCTTGTCATGAGTGTGATGTGCCAGCTATGTTGGCCCACACCACTTTGCCACATGTGCCTTCTCAGAGAGAAGTAACCCACACTGCCCTGGGGCCCAGCACTGGGCTGGACCACAGTAAAAAGGGAGATTGACAAATGAGAGTGGGTTCTGAAAAGCATAGGAGGTTGGGAAAGGATCTAAAAACAACAGTGCATGAAGCCTGCTGAAAAGGCTAAGAATGATGAACTTGGGAAAGACAAAGCTCTCAGGATCCACGGCAGCTTTCTTCGTATTTGTGAAAACTTGTCACATGGGATGGGGCATAGATGTATTTTTTTTTTCTGCTTCAGAGAACACAAATTAGGAGGTCTATTCTGTCTCAACAGAAGAAAAAGATCTTGCAAATAACTTGGGTTGCCCAACACAAGAATGAGGTTTCTCTTAATGCAGTGAACTCTGCATATTGCTGAAGGTGTTGAAGAAGAAATGCCTCCTCCGAGAGGGAAAGTGGCCAGATTACTGCTGAGACCCCTTTTCCTCTGATGCTCTGGGAATCGCTCTCTTCATAGACAGCCTGTCAGCACCAAAGACTTAACATGTTTGACATGGAATCAGCCATTCTGTTCAATTACTTGAGTCTATCATTGGTGCTGTTGTTCTTATAGATTCCTGGACTAGAAATCTCAGAGCACCTCTGATTTCTTGCTCTCTTTTTCTCCCTATATAACCGCCTCCAGAATGTTTCTTTGATTTCCTCTTGATTCTTAATTTCCACTGGCACTGTTACAATCCAGATTCATCAAATCACATGCAGATGGTAGTCATTGGATTTTTGAGTTGGAATGAACCCTGGAGAGATCAAGCCCAACCTGCCCCTTTTATAAGTAAGGAGAATAAGAGACAGAAAAATTAGACTTGTCTAAGGTCATGTAGTTAGCAGGGGTGGTTCTAAGCTCCAATACTCTTAGTACCTTGTTCTTTCCATTTCCCTATGATCACTCAAGCAACTAATGCATTCCAACTTAATTAATTTTATAGAGATTGACCATGACTTACCCATGGAATGACTGGTTTATTTGTACAATACTATGATGGTTCATGGTCAAATCACATGCGTTAAAACCTAGAAATTATCCCCAATCTCTTAAGTGTAACAGACCACTGGATCTGCTTTGAGTTAAGTAACACTGTTCTTTTCTGTGCTGCTCAGAGAAACTGCCAAAGGAGGACTGCTGAATTGTGAAATAAAGAAAAACTCTAGCCAGCTCAAGCTCTCTAGAGTCTGTAAATCCAGGTCATTCGGATATTAAACGTATCATTGTACTCCAATGAGTACAAAAATTACATATATCATGTTAACTGGCTATGCCCTGATTATTCCCATAAAGGGTCCTGGACTCACGTTGGTTCTTCTGTTGCTATTCTGGTCTCTTCTAGTTCTTGTGCTTGTTTCAGCCAAGGCAATTTTGCTTCCACTGGACTTTTTTCTAAGAAAAAGAGAACATAAACAATAAGCTTAATTACTATTAATCATTAAGGAGTTGGATATATGATCATATTGGCTGAAGATTTCATTTATAAAGAGGTCATGTTTTTCAAATGCAAGTTGAGTTCCTTAGTAAAATACATTAGGTG
The DNA here is from genome assembly GCF_000951045.1 of Mandrillus leucophaeus. Classification (NCBI taxonomy): domain Eukaryota; kingdom Metazoa; phylum Chordata; class Mammalia; order Primates; family Cercopithecidae; genus Mandrillus; species Mandrillus leucophaeus. The sequence continues at coordinate 160,074 of NW_012101523.1, read as the reverse complement.
GCTGCTGGAATGAATTAAACATTTCTGTTGTATTTTTTAAAAATTAATACATTATTAAAAAGCAACCAAAGTGATCACGATACAGTTGAATATGCTGTCAAAGTTAACATAAAAATGCCTTTTATAAATCAATACCAATTTCTGTTGTTCATACATTGAAGCTCTTACTTCAACCATATCAGCTTGCTATCTTTGGTTACATTTTATTTTTGTCCATGGAATGCAAACATTAATAGAGAAAGACAAATAACATGAAAGTTAAGAAAGTTGGGAGGGATGAAAGAGTCTGTGTTATAGTTTACTCAAACTTTTACTGTTGTTGTAGTTGTTGAGGGAGATGATTACCAATTACATCTGGCATGGAAAAACAAACTGTTGCCCCTTTCTGTCCTTTGAAGCCTCCTTGATGTGAAGAAAGGAATAATTTATCTATGAAGTGAGAAATAAAAATAACTTTGCGGTTCTTCAAGGAAACTGTGGACACAATGAAAGTGGCTATGAAAGTATCGTAAGTGCAGAAAGAAGGAGAAAAGACCTCACTGATGGAGTTATGTAGTCAATGTCTGTACCTGTCATGGCAACTAGTGATTTTTCTGGAAGATAGACATACTGAAAAATATTTATTGGATGGCTAATTATGAGGCTCTCTGTATGAATAATGAACCCAAAAATAACAAAAGAGAGTTTTACCATCCTCTCTCAAATACTAAGGAGGAGTCCTTACTAATAGTTGGGAATAATCTTTTCTCCAATTTCAAGATGGAAGATACTTTTCATGAGGATGATTAACATTAAAGAATATGGAAATAATTATGTACAGAGAAGATCATATATCAGAGAAATGATGCCAAATCCTCCTATCCATCGATGCTACCCATTTCTGCTCTTTCATGTAGAACAAATGTGAACTACTGGAGAGATTATAAATGCATCCATAGATCTCCACTGGGAACTGGAAGTTTTCATTCATTCCATGCATTAGCACACATGATAAAGATGACATCATTCCTCCCTCAAAAATCTTACACTCCAGTGGAGAGGTAGCTACAAAGAAGAACGAGAATCTTAAGAAAAGAATAATTTCCTCCTCCTCTATTTCTTCCTCTTTTTCTTGCTCTTCTTTCTCTTCCTCCTTCTACTTTTCCTTCCCCTCCTTTTTTAATCTCCCCCTCTGCCATTCTCCTTCTTTTTCTTCAAGGGAGAGACTGCATTTAATTTTCTTACGTCCACCAAGAAATGTTAGTATAAAACTAGATAGATAGGAGCTACTCCATCTGTACGGAATCAACAGGAGCTCAGTTTTCCCTCAAGATGAATAATTCACATATATCTAACTTCTTTATCTAGATTGCAATAGAAGGTCTATTGCAATCTGTCAGTAAAACAATTTTTATAAGAAAGTAGTAAGTTGAAAGGGAAATGCTACAATATTGGAATGGGAGCTGGAAAATACTATTTGATTTGAATTTACAATGCACCACAGACTTACCTTTTGGTTTATAACATGGGATGGGAATGACACATTCTTCTTTAATGTGTAATTTCAGTTGTGGATTGCAGCCCCCAACGTGCTCTCCACGGTGGTTAATACACAGAACAACCCGGTACCGTAACCCTCGGCCACAAGTCACTGTGCACTTCAAAGAAGAAAAGAGAAGCCAATGCATTATTTTTAAGAGAACCACAAAGGCAATATTTTATCATATGTAAAGGAAAGCCATTAAACTACATAAATATTAAACACAAAAGATTTTTCGACAAATATTATGTAAGGAAGGGTACCGAGGCTAATTTTCTGTGATGCTTGTATTTCATGGCCCCTCTTTTGTACAACCTTGTTCTACTTCTCAATTGAAAAAGTATTTAAGGTGTGATCATAGTTCAAGAAAATTGAAAATGCCCTGAAATCTTACTGCTCAAATATCAAAGAAACTTGTTACAAGTTTTCTCAAGTTTGATTAAAAGTTTACATGATCCTACCCAAAATAATTTTTGAAGATGAATGAAACCTTTCTGAACTGTCAATAAAAATATAATAAAATTCTGATGAATTATGCCAGAAGATTATTTTTCTATTCTGACTATAGAAGTCAGTCTTGCAAAACTGCTGTCATAAAATGAGGCCATCAAAGATAATTCAGCCAAACACTATAGAAAAAAATACTACAGATGTATCCTGATACATCTATAACTATAACTGCCTGCAGTTAAAGTTAATAAAAATATGCTATGTTTTCCTGAATTTTTTTGCAGCATTTTTTTTTCTTGGATTATTTGTTTATGATTTGAAAGTTACTCTTGCCTATGAGTGGAATGTTTTCATGTCATATAAAAATCGAGACTAGCTTTTCATTTATCTGTGTTATAGTTTGGCCCCGTGTCCCCACCCAAATCTCATCTTGAATTGTAATCCCCATAATCCCCACTTGTCGTGGGAGGGACCTGAGAAGGGGTGATTGGATCATGGGGGCAGTTTTCCCCATGCTGGTCTCAGGATAGTGAGTTCTCATAAGATCTGCTGGTTTTATAAAGGGCTCTTCCCCCTTCATGCTCTCTCTCCCTCTCCTGCTGCCTTGTGAAGGAGGTACTTACTTCTCCTTCACCTTCCACCATCATTGTAAGTTTCCTGAGGCCTCCACAGACATGTGGAACTGTGAGTCAATTAAACCTCTTTCATTTATAAATTAACCAGTCTCTGGTAGTATCTTTATAGCAGTGTGAGAATGGACTAATATAATCTGCATATTGGGGAGTATATATATGTACGCATTTAAAAAATTGATAGACTATATTTTTGAGGACTGTATTGGGTTTACAGAAATATTGAGCAGACAGTACTGAAAGCCCCAATATTCCCCTTCACCCCTTTTCCCCCCTATGATTTTCCCTATTATTAATGTCTTGCTTTAGTGTGATACCATTGTTACAACTGAGGAACCCATATTAATACATCATTATTAACATAACTAATACATCACTTAATATATCATTATTAAATATTATCGTTATTAAATCCAGAGTTCACAATTAGTTGTTGTCAGCTTTTTTAAATTTATAATTTCTTATAATTTCCTTTCTTATTCTAAATAAACATTCTCTTCAATACTCAATATTTGTGTTTTATATTCTTGTTTTTGAGGAGTCCCCTCAAATCTGTACAAGCTTCAGACCCCACCAATTCTGGATCCACCCCAGGGAGGGGCTGAGAGTTCTTGACTGCCTTTGGTTACCTGCTATGGGACAGGCACCTCATTCATTTGTTATCTCATGAATCCTCCTGACCCACTTCTAGGTCAGTGGCTTCAGGCTTATTGAACAGATAAGCAAACGGCCCACCATCTAAGGATCTTGCTCAAGGTCACACACTTCCTAACAGGCAGAGTGGAATTCCCTCCCAGAGCCATCTATTGCCAAAGCCATGGCCAAGTCACTGCTTTAAGGAGCTTGAAAATTATTTTCTGACCCCCTAAGCAACTTTGTGCCTGGGTATCCCTGGGGACAAGTTTCAAAGACATGTTTCAAGGATATGGAGGCTTTTCTCAGTGTACGCACATTAGGCAGAATATTGGGAAATTTCTCTCGTTCATGATGCCACTCTTGAAACCACTGAACAAATACTTTAATGAGTTCAGTGAAGTTTGAGATTACCCTGTTTTTGGAAAATTGACTCACCTACCCCCTAATTTATCAATTCAAGATATATATAATATTGAGTGGCTGTTTTAGCCAAGAAAGAAAAAATTTCACCCAAAGAGAAAGAAAACAGTACAAGATATAACTATACTACAACTGGTTAATCCAAAGGAGCATCCTCTCCTTTTAAACCACCCTTCTGGGAAGCCAGACACTTCCCCCAATGGCATTGTCAGTGTTTACAACAGTTCCAGAACTCCTCTGTGGAGCTGCATATGTCCTCAATGATGGAAAATCCTCATCACTGAGAATATATTTGATTTTTGAAAAAAGTGAAAAGTATTAAGGGTGAAGTATGGTGCATGAGAAGAGCTAGTTAACATCCTCTATTCTGATAATACATGTAATAATAAAGTCATGATATTTATGGGGATGGAGGGTGATATAAAAGCTCTAAAGCCAACATAAAACATATGATTAGGACTTATGAGAGCTGAAAACAAGCTCTGCAGTTGTAGAAATAATGTTAATTTGGGGCTGAGAAAGTGAAAGTCCCTAATGTCTCAATAACAAATCCTTTTGCAGCTGAGATGATATTCTTTGCTTTCAACAAAATAGAAAGAAGACTTAAATTGCCAGCAGACAGATCCTTAAAAATAATTTTTGATGATAGACCATCACATGAATTTTGGCACATAACTCGAGAGTTCAAAGAACTGAACGACCTTGCTAAAATAAAATCCTTCCATCCTGATCTATTGATTTATGTGAACAGGCTTTCCCAGTGTATACATGCAAAGCCAAACAAAACAAAATAAGAAACCAATAGTAAAAATTAATAATAAAATCATTGCTGAACATGGCTCATTCTGGTGATGGACTATTTTTTAAGCTCCACTTATCTTCTATAAAGATATATTAATGCATGTACATGATGAACTAAGTGTGTATTCAAATGAAAATGTAGTTTTTGTGTTGTTATTCTTATTTACCAAACTTTGAAATATATATGTTATTTTGACTGTGTAAAATTAACTCAATTCAGAGGAATATTTTAAATAGTTAGGGCCTTATGGCCACAGGAAAGTAAAATAAATTAATTTCAATGATCATATATATCTTCTTGGAGAGAAGTAGAATACTGTAATTAAAAAAAGACTTTAAAGCATAAAAATACATTATATTAGAATAAAATTCTGTGGGGAAAGTAGATTGCAAATGTGAGTTCAAAGGGAAAAATATGCACAACATCCAAATTGTTAAAGAAGAGCTCGTTCCTGTATTTTTTAAATGAAAGATGGCAAAGACAGAAATTATCATGGCATTTAAATTCCACTAGACAGATTTTTTTGAATGCTGCAATACTCTTATTGTAAAATGTCAACATTCACAACATGTTGAAATGATATTCTTTGTAATTATTTAAACTTGTGATAGGAAATTTCAAATGTCAACCTAAATATATGTGAAGAAATACAAAATTCTCTAATCTTCTTTTTAGGGAGTATGTGACCAAAAATTAATTGATAACTTCTTTCCTAGCAAGTTTGAATAAAGTTCTACAGGGTAATGATGTTTAGTCTGGGGATATCAGAAAAAGATTGATATGGTCTTCACCTGACACTCATTTATCCTTCAAGTTCAAGTGCTACCTCCTTTCTGAAGCTTTCCTGACACCTTCAGGTGGAGTGAATCATTCCACCTTGTGCCTCTGAAGTACTGGGCACATGATACTACTTATGCACGATACTATACTGTATCACAACTTTGTTTGCATGAACATCCATGCAACTAGATTCTAAGCTTTTGGGTGGTAGGAGCAAGTTGTATTTACTTCTTAGCATGGTAGCTGACACATTGAATAAATACATGAATAGATATATTAATGCATGTATATGATGAACTATGTGTGTGGGGAGATCACTTAAGAAAGCTGGAGAAACTTGAGTCAATTACATCTCACTCTCCAGAAAATTAAAGGATTCAGATTAAATTATTAAATACCAATGTCTGCATTTTTCATCTTTGACTAATCCAGCTGCATTTTATTTGTTCTGGAGGCTTACTCAGTCATCTCTTTAGAAAGTGAAAACTACGCTAATTTGACACGACCCTTGTTATACCTCTGGGGTGTTTTCCTTCTTCTCTTTTCCTTTATATACAACTTGACCCCACGGATGATTTCTAAATAGGCTGCCCGCCTCCGGTCTTTCTCAATGTTAGGCTATCTTGCCTCAGTTACTTAAAATATATTATGTCTTCACAAAAATTGTGAAGCTTCTTAGTAGCTGCTGGATCAAGGACACACGCTTCATGTCGTGTCAGCATTTCCAACTTAATCTTCCAATTCTTAGTAACATGGCTCATCTCTTCAAATCTTCAACTTCGAGTCACTTCTTGTCATTACTGCCTTTGCTCAGCCATCTCTGTTTGGCCATCTCCCTAACACTAACCCTAACCCAGTGATGCTTCTCAGGTTCTTGCTTGTTTACATTTGTCAAAGAATTTAAAGAATTTAAATTTTAATTCTTGTTTAAATTCTTCAAAGATGGGTTAAGCACCACAGGGGCAACAAATACTTCCTGACTGACTCTGCTTCAACATTCATTCTTTATACATTTGTTCTTTACAGTACTTAATATTAATTATACTGGTAATTATATGGAAATATTATTATTAATGTCCTTAATGTTAATTATTTTTACCTATGATGATGCTTGTGGTCTTTCTTACCTTGTCCTCCAACTGTCTTCCTAAGCTCTTTGGAGTAGGAACCATGCTCTTTTACCACTTTTTTTGGTCTCCATGCTGTCTAGTACCATGGTGGGCATATAGAAAATATCCCTTAAAATATGAGAATTAATTAAAAGTGGCATATTCTCAAATCTTACCTGAGACCACTCCATGGCAATCCACTTGGGGCAATCAAACAGATTACAAGTTTGCATAACCTTGGGTTTGGGTGCATACATGCACTTCCATTCTTCCACTTGCAATATCTCTCCATGCATGGATTCCTCTACACACACAAAGCTCCGTCTCTGAATCCCTCCTCCACAGGACACGGAACATGCAGTCCAAGGATTATGTTCCCAGCTCAAAAGCAAACAAATAAAATTATATTATTTATTTGTTGTTTGTTTGTTTCAAGTTTGCAAAGATGGTGGCAAAAAATATGGCCTTAAGGTATCAGTTGTGGTTCAGCTGAATGAGCCTGGGACTGGGAGTCATAAGACTTTACTTTTTTTTTTTTTTTGAGACAGAGTCTTGCTCTGTCACCCAGGCTGGAGTGCAATGGCACAATCTCGGCTCACTGCAACCTCCACACCCCAGGTTCAAGCAATTCTCCTGCCTCAGCCTCCCTAGTTGCTGGGATTACAGGCGTGCGCCACCATGTCCGGCTAATTTTTGTATTTTTAGTAGAGACAGGGTTTCATCATGTTGGCCAGGCTAATCTAGAACTCCTGACCTCGTGATCCGCCTGCCTCAGCCTCCCAAAGTGCTGGGATTACAAGCGTGAGCCACCATGCCTGGCCTTTTTAAAATTTTAATTAATTTTTTTTTTAAGATGGAATCTCTTTCTGTCACCCAGGCTGGAGTGCAGTGGCAAGATCGTGGCTCACTGCAACCTCTGCCTCCTGTGTTCAAGCAATTCTTCTGCTTCAGCCTCCCAAGTAGCTGGGATTACAGGCACCTGCCACCATGCCCAGCTAATTTTTGTATGTTTTAGTAAAGAGGGGGTTTCGCCATGTTGGCCAGGCTGGTCTTGAACTCCTGACCTCAAGTGATCCATCCACCTTAGCCTCCCAAAGTGCTGGGATTATAGGCATGTGCCACCACACCCGGCCAAGACTTTATTCTTAACTGCCACACACAATCTCTAGTCACAAGGTACTTAGCTCCTCACATCTGGGGTTTTTGTCAACTGGGAATAATATACCTTCCCTATTTAACCTTCATAAGACCACTGTGAAAATTAAATCAATTAAAATATATAGTGTGGCTGCATCTTCAAACTGCCTCTAAACCGTAAAATACTAATGGACAATATTATTAGAGAATCACAGAACCTCAGAGTCAGGAAGGACCATACTATTCATCTTGGTTTAAAAGGGGATTAAAATTTCTGATTAATTGCAACACTTGAGCTCCTGCTATGATACTCAGTTGTCCAAGATAGGCTTGACAGCTCTAGCGATGGGGAACATCATCTTTTGAGGCAGCCTATTCCATCTAATTCTTAGAAAGATTTTTCCTATTATTGAGTTGAACTCTGTTTTCCCTTAGCTCTGTAAAGTATCTAATATCTAACCCTCAGACATTCTAGGCTATTGATACAGATGCTACAATTCCTAGCAAACTACTTAAATTGCAAAAAGGAAAAGGAAACATATAACTCACCGAGGAAGAGGTTGGAAGTGGTCGTAGGGCATTATCTCTTTAAATCCATCACTACAAATGAAATCATTGTGAGAATATCATTTCTATAATAAATTAACACATTTATTAATTGACTAATATAATATTTGACATCCCAAGAGACACAGCTCTTTCAAATTGGAAACTAAAAATGTCAGGTGTTATCAACCACTCCCAAAAATTCAGCCACTATCTCTTTAATTGTCAGGAATACCTACGACACAAATTCTCCAGTTCTATTTGAAAATATAGAAAACTAAACTAGCAGTATATTAATTAAAGGAAAAAAGTACCTTGCAATTTAGATAAATTTATTCCTTTTTATAATCACTACTCTCTTAATATACCAGTGATATTAACACACTGTCATATTAGTAGGATCTTCAAAAACCACTTTATTTCACAGAATTTGTCCTTTGAAAGGTCTCTATTAATAATTACGTTCAACCAGGCTTATAGGAAATGGGCAGTTTAGTAACAGGAAATGAAATCCACTGAGAACGCTTCCTTTTCCACTTGCACACTTCTTCCTAAGCCAGCTGGCAGATATCTGGAGGATTCTGGGACTTGATATTTGTTATTTTAAGGTATTGTACTAAGCCAGGAAACTTCCCCAGGCAATCCAAGTCAGCAGGTACTAAATTATGCAATAGGATAGTTTACGCATAGCTTTTTTTTGCTTTGGCATTAAAACTTTTTACTTCCTTGCACAATGCATTATTTATACTGAATTTAATGTGAACACTTCAAAAGCCAAAACGTGATAATGGGTGACCCAGTTTAAAAGCTAAAATGGTGAGTGGAAGATATTTATGATTGGCAGATGGACTAGACATTGTACTTGGATGAAGAGAGCAGGAGATGTTCAAAAAGTTCATTATAAAAACACTTAGGAACACATAGCCCACAGCAAGAGAAAGCTAGACTGACAAGAGAAAGCTAGACTTGTTTTATCACAGTTTAGAGACAACGAAAAGCAAAAGAAATGGGGCAGATTGCCTTTCTATATCTTGAACAAATGTACTGAAATGCTGCCAGTGTATGGCAATTCTAATCTGGACACTCATCAGGAATGTATCCTAATTCCTATGCACCATAGTTACAAATGTGAATGTAGGCACCTGCCACCAGTAGACAAAGTCAGGAAATGGAAATGTATTGCCCTGCAAAGATTGCTTAGTCTCAGTTGAAGCTGATTTGTTTCTTTATGAAGTAAAACGGGTGTGGACAATGATACAAACCTTGATGGGCAGGGATCCATGCTGCATTCCTTCAGTTTTGGTTTTGGTTTTACATTTTCAGGGTAGTAGTGACAATAATGGTCAGGAACTACCCTCTTCAAGCGGATATCCACACATTCAGCAGAATTGAGCTGATAACCTAAAGTGTTAGAAAAGGAAAGTCTGAATATTGCATCCGTTTCATTTTTACTTGGCAGAGTTATCACTTGCCACACACTTTTTTTTTTTTCCTCTTTAAGAAACTTAACTCAGTGGTTCTCAACCCTGGCTCTATAACAGAACCACATGGGAGCTTTTAATATACTCTAATGCCCAGGTTCCTTCATGGTCCAATTAAGTCAGAAGCCCTGTCTCTGGGATCCAGGAAAACAGTACCTTTTAAAAAAGGTTCTCAGGTTCTTCTCAGATGACTAAAATGCGCGGCCAAAATTGAGAATGACAATTAGTACCGACTGCAGTACTCTCAGCACTTCTAACTGAAAAATTACAATAGTCTCCTCTCAAGAACTGTTTGCAGCCCAGGTGCAGGTGAGTTATTCATTCTCCTCAGTTCATTGTCTTTTCTCCTCATTGTCATCATGGCACTGTGCAAGGCCCTTCTCTCATTTCCATGTAATCTTTCTTCTTCCCTTATTGACACTCCCATTCCAATCCCCGCAACACACCTATTTTGATTTGTTGTTGATGCGTCCTTAAATATGCAACTGTCTTATGTAATGCTGCTGTTTTTGTGTGTCTGTTTTTAACTTAATAAATGATAATGTGTTCTAAATCTTGTTCCATTTTCCATTTTTCTCATTCAACATCATGTTTTTGAGAACTACTCTTGCGCTGGGTGATTGCTGGGTTGAATATTTCTTTCATAACATTTTATAATTTGCATATGCAGTACCACATTTTACTCCTCTGCTCCCTTGGGATGCCACAGGCACCTGCAATACCAATAAGCTTTCCAAATGGGGAATTAAGCATTGTCTATACAAAAAGGAACAAAATCCATCTCCCCATGTCACTCCCCAGCCCTCGTCTCACAAGCCTTCGAACAGAAGGAACGAAGACTTATTCCTGATTCTATTTAATCTAATTTGTAGAGTTTCTGAGGAAAGTGAACATTGCAAATAGATGAGTGCTATAAATTTAAAAAGCAAGTCACAAAATGATGCTTCTATTTCCTGAAAGATCTGATTCCAAGTTTCCTGTCACTACATAAGTGTCTTGTTAAGTTAAACTTTTTCAAAAAAAGGTAATTTTTCAAAACTAGAATGAGCTCTTTAGGAAAGAAAAAATGCCCAAAGCCAAGTGCTCTGCCTCTGCCAGTTGATCTAAAGGTCTAAAAATACATTTAAAGTCCTGATTGTCGAGAGGAATCTGATTTTATAAACCACTAGACAGCTTTCTACAAGACACAGCTTGGATGTAAGCTAAGTGCAGAAGGACGGACTGGTATGCATTATAAAAGCAAGGTCGAAACCGCAAGAATGAAAATCCAAATGGAGTCAATAAAATGTTACTTGGGTGCCAACATCTGCCAGAAAGTTGACGATATCAGATGGCAATGGCAATCTAGGTACTTTATCCAGATTGATCTCAAGTGTCTCACATCGACAATTACAGACGAAGACTAGGAAAGTCCATCTAAGTACCCCAGTACCTTAGAGATCAATGAACTAATTTTCTTGATTATCCAAAAAACTCTGAAATTCCATTCACAGACATCACACAGATTTGATTACTAATATAATTAAATTTTGGTAATGCTTTCCTTGTGGGTTTTATGTGTGTGTTTTATTTTCCCCAAAACAAATACAAAATGAGATTACAGCTCCTTGAGTCAGAAAAAATATATATTTGTTCTAAATAGAAATAGACTTCTAAATGAAAACAGGGCATAAACAGTGTTTATAATTTGGGGAGAGACAATTAATTTTCCTCTTTTGTTTTATCACAGTTTAGAGATGACAAAAAGCAAAAGAAATGAGGCAGATTGCCTTTCTATATCTTGAACAAATATACTGAAATGCTGCCAGTGTACAGAAAATGGCAGGCACCCCAAAAGCAGCCTAAAATCTCCCTTCTGTTCTTACATCCACTGCTATCTTTGGAGACGATCTCACTGCTAAGTGCTCATGCACATTTATAGTTCAGCAGGACTGACTATGTCTTTCCATGGGCACCCAAGTATGAGAAACACCTATTCGCTTCCCAAGAATTTAATCAACTGGACTAAGCTGAATCCCACTATAAAATGTCTCCTCTAGAGTAGAAAGTGTCTTTTATCTTATGGATCCAAATGTGAACGTCTCTCTGAATGACTGTGTGTAAGAACAAAGAAATAAATTTTTTTCAAAAAAATAGATGTTTGAGCCAGGCGTGGTGGCACATGCCCACACTCCCAGCTACTCGAGAGGCTGCAGTGGGAGGATGGCTTGGGCCCACCAGTTGGAGACCAGCCTGGGCAACATAGTGAGACCTCACCTCTACAAAATATTTTAAAAATTATCCAGGCATGGTGGCACATGCCTGTAGTTCCAGCTACTTGGGAAGCTGAGGCTGGAGGATTGCTTGAGCCCAGGAGTTTGAATCTAGCCTGGGCAACTTAGTGAGACCTACCTCTAAAACAAACAAAAGAGAGAGATGTTTGTTTTTCTGCAGAGTAAGAGTATCCAAAGAGTCATAAGTGACCCAAAGATGTAAAGGAGCCTTTGCCTCATAAAAATGCTTATAACATTCAAGAAAATTCAGGAGGAATTGAAAATAAACTGAATGAATGTCAGAGCTGGTAGAAACTTGAAGAGGACTGACTCCACTGGTTTGTTTTCATTGTATTAATTTTGTGATTGTGCTCTATTTGTGACAAGGAATAGATTTCCACTTAAGGTAGTACTATTAAATTCTTTTTGTGAATATGTTTATTTAAGTTGAATAAATGTCCCCTTAAAGAAAAATCCTTAAGTAAATAATAGTGCAGGAATAACACAGATATGGCAAAAATAGTGATGGCAATATGGCTCCAGCTGCTATCCAAAGACACTGGCTTAAAGAGGCAATGTACACTTTGTGGTACACACAAAGTGGAGTATGTGCCATCATCTCCTGGAGGATTAACCACACCCTGGGGTTTCTGACTCAGTAGGTCTGTGGTGGGGCCTGAGAATCTGCATTTCTAGTAAGTTCCCAGGAGATGCTGATGCTACAGGTCCAGGAAGCCCACTGTGAGAATCACTGCTGCAAGATCATAATCAAGTGGTCTATTGCCTCAACCCTGGCCCTAGGAAGAACTAACTGGCGAACTGGGGAGATTCACTTTTACTTTCTTTCTGTGGCACTATTCAGTTTTCTCTTCCATTCCTAGGGATGTAAACTTCTTCTTGGGCCCGGGCTGCCCAGTACCTTCCACAAAAGTGCCTGCCCTGTTGTTTCAAGGGGAGCCTAAATTCCAGAAGAGAGAGATCTGCCTGCATATTCACAGCAACCTGGCACTGACTGAAGAGCCCTCCTTCATATACCTGTAGTTTAAAGGAGATAGGCCAGTTTCTGACTCTAAGTAAATTGATATTCCGTAGGCTTCAAGGACTGAAAAGATGTGGAGCTAGGTTGGGCTGAAGGAGTATTTATTCTAGCTCTTCAAACAAGACCATACCTGAGCCTGCGTACCCTGACCTGGTCCCAGGTGTAGTAGGTGGTTTAGGGGAGGCACAAGGGCAAAGTCATTTAGAGCATGACTCTGGTATCAAGCAGACCTGGCACCAGATCCTAGCTGCACTGTTTATTATCTGAACAACATACTACTGTATGCTCTTTACACTTTCTAAGTGTCAGTTTATTCATGTATAAGAGAAATAAAAGAGACCTTCCTTAGGGTTTTCTTGAAGAATAAATGTGATTATGAACAACTACTCCATGGCTTGACACATGGTAAACACCTAGTATCACCGCCTGGTACTCTAAGGGGAAGCTTCAACATAAATCCCTATTCTAGTAAGTCATGGTTCCTGGGTTGCATGCATTTAGTCTTTGATTTAAAAGGTCAGTTCAGAAAAAGAGAATTCTTTTGACAGTAGCTCTAGTTGCCTCCTCATTTGGTCCAGGGAGTTGCCAGTTCTCCGTATCAAACGGACAATTATCTTCCACCAGAGCATGAAAGATGCTGCTTTTGTAGCGTGTGTGGAGCCCTGGATTACACTTGTCCTAAAACTTTCCTCAACCGACTATGAAAATCTTGAACTAGGCTGGGCACGGTGGCTCACACCTGTAATCCCAGCACTTTGGGAGGCCAAGGTAGGTGGATCAGCTGAGGTTGGGAGTTCGAGACCAGCCTGGCCAACATGGTGAAACCCTGTGTCTACTAAAAATACAAAAATAAGCCAGGCAAGGTGGCAGGCACCTGTAATCCCAGCTACTCAGGAGGCTGAGGCACGAGAATCGCTTGAACCTGGGAGGCAGAGGTTGCAGTGAGCCGAGCATGACACTGCACTCCAGCCTGGGCAACACAGCAAGACTCCGTCTCAAAAAAGGAAAGGGAAAGGGAAAAGGAAAGGGAAAGAGAAAGAGAAGAGAAGGAAAGAAAACTTTGAACTAAGCAGACAATAAGCAAGACTTTCCCCTTAACACTTAGTAGAGACTCTTTCTCTTTTTAATAAGCTTATACTCTTGCACCTGAGAAGAAAAAAGTTGTAAATCTAATGTTAGAACCAACATACCCATTGACTCAACCAGGCTGGGCAAGTCACTCCATCTTTCTGCTTCTCAGATTTTTCATAGAAAATTAAAAATAATACATACTTTAAGGGCAATCAAGAAGAGAAACGCAGTAACACACGCAAACAAGTTTGTTTACAGTTTTTTGGTTTTTGGGGGGTTTTTTTGGCTAAAAGTAAAAGGTGTTTTCCAAATCCAATTTTGCACCTGTCTTCAAGAGTAAAGGCAAATGCATCTTATCCATTAATACCATTGCATTCAGGCTGCTGAGTAAGGTGCTGTGTGATCAGACATCTCTAATCACCACGCCAATTTTAAAATCAGCTTCAAAAATGCAAATGCGTAATTTCTCTAACTCTGAGCTCTAAATATTCATGAACAAAGCCTGGGCCTCACCTCCTCCACATGTCACAGTGCAGGGAAAGAAGTCAGTTTGTCTCCACTGATGACTGATGGGCTGGTAAAAGAAGAACTGAACCACGCTGTCTTTGGCTGCAGTGTACCTGGTCTGGACAAAAAGAACTGTGAGAACACACGTGCAAACAAGGAGCTAGTGCTTTCCACACCTTTCAGAATAAGATAAATGTTCTTCATGTATGCAGACAACCACCTATCCATTAGAAAAACTATGGGGCAGGAGTCCAATAAGTTTAAGATGTGATAACATTTCATTAAGATTTGTCATAAATGGGGGCTCAGGTGATCTTCTGCAACTCTCCCTGGAGTCATTTTTCCAGATAATTCCATGCCTGTGAATGGATTCACAAAAAATGTAGGTAGACATTTTTTTATTTGTTCATTTCATATTGTTTTTCTTCCTGAAACATTTGATGTTAATTTTCATGACAACAAAGATTGAGAATTGATTTGGGTTTGCTCACAATATAGCACATAGTGGAGGCTCTTACATTTTTAATAATAATATATTTAAGCACACCCTTCTGAAAAATTCTTCTAGAAGCGCAACTGCAAGAACTCGACTTAAGTGTACAAATACATGGTGTTTAAACAGTCTAGTATCTAATTAAAAGGAAATGGGGGCCAGGCACGATGGCTCACACCTGTAATCTCAGTACTTTGGGAAGCCAAGGCAAGTGGATCACTTGAGGTCAGGAGTTCGAGACCAGCCTTGCCAACATGGTGAAATCCCATCTCTATTAAAAACACAAAAATTAGCCCAGCATGGTGCCACATGCCTGTAGTCCCAGCTACTCAGGAGGCTGAGGTGGGAGAATCTCTTGAACTACTGTCTCAAAAAAAAAAAAAAAAAAAAGGGAAATAGGGCACTAATGAGATAATATATGTTAATTAGTTCCCTTTAACCATTCCACAATATATACATATTTCAAAACATCATGTTATACACTATAAATATATACAATTTTTGTCAATTAAAAATGCTAAGAAAAGATTAATGTGGCCAGCACAGTGGCTCATGCCTATAATCTCAGAACTTTGGGAGGCCAAGGTGGGTAGATCATCTGAGGTCAGGAGTTTCAGACCAGCCTGGCCAAGATGGCAAAACCCGGTCTCTACTAAAAAGTACAAAAATTAGCCAGGTGTGGTGGTATGTGCCTGTAGTCCCAGCTACTCAGGAGGCTGAGGCAGGAGAATAGCTCGAACCTGGGAGGCAGAGGTTGCAGTGAGCTGAGATCACACCGTTGCACTCCAGCCTGGGCAACAAGAGCAAAATTCCATCTCAAAAAAACAAAAAGAAAAGAAAAAAAAAGAAAAAAATAATGTGTTAGAAAAACCAGGCCAGGCACAGTGGCTCACACCTGTAACCCAGCACTTTGGTAGTTCAAGGCAGGAGGATCACTTGAGGCCAGAAGTTTGAAATCAGTCTGGTCAACATAGCAAGATCCTATCTCTCCAAAAGAAAAAGTTTAAAATTAGCCAGGTGGGGTGGCATGCACCTGTAGTCCCAGCTATAGCTATTGCGGGTGCTGAGGCAAGAGGACAACCCGAGTCCAGGAGTTTGAGGCTACAGTGAGTCAAGATCACGTCACTGCACTCCAGTCTGGTAAACAGAGCAAGACTCTGTCTCAGAAAAACACAAAAAAGAAAAAGAAAAATCTCTAAAAAATGCAACTGGAAAAAAAAAAAAACAAGAAATAAAATTAGGATAAAAAATTTTAACAATAAAAATAAATATGGTGGGCCGGGCATGGTGGCTGACGCCTGTAATCCCAGCACCTTGGGAAGCTGAGGCAGGCAGGTCCCTTGAGGTCAGGAGCTCAAGACCAGCCTGTCCAACATGGTGAAACCCTAGCTCGACTAAAAATACAAAAATTAGCTGGGTGTGGTGGCGCATGCCTGTAATGCCAGCTACTCAGGAAGCTGAGGCAGGAGAATCACTTGAACCCAGGAGGCAGAGGTTGCAGTGAGCCAAGATCGCGCCATAGCACTCCAGCCTGGGCAACAGAGTGAGACTGCATCTCAAAAAATAAAATAAAATAAATAAAATAAAATAAATGCAATATTATAAAAGATATTTCATATGATAAATGCTATATTTAGTGGAAGAAACAACTTATCAAAATAATACAGTTTAATTTTTTGAGGAATTTTAATAAAGAATATCAATAAATCTGCTACAATATTTCTTTAAAAAATAGAGATAATAGACAAATACAATGAAGAGGCAGTATTTAATGATATAATCGCTTAGAATTTCCTAGACTTTAAGAAAGACAGAAGTCTCTGTTTCAAAATCTTCATTCAGTTCTATACATTTTAAAAAATAAAACAAAAAGCATAAAGCAAAATCCTAAAAGCTATCATAAAGAAAAATATGATTACCTAGAAAAATGTGAAAAATCAGATTAACATCACATTTCTCACAAGAAATACTGGGTTCAAGAAAACAAAGTCAAGTCCTCAAAGTGATGAGGGACAAGAATATTGGATCTAGAATTCTATAACCAAGTTATTAATCAGTAATCAGTTATCAGTTATCCATCTATAATCAAATGATCATTAATCAATGAAATAAAGATATTTTCAGACACAAAATGATTCTGAAACTTTACCACTCAGAGATATTCACTGGAAAAAAAGAAAAAAAAACTACTAAAGAATGTACCAACTAAGAACTAATATAAATACAGAAGTAGTGAGATGCAAGAAGCAATAACGATTAAATAAATCAGTAAAGCTTATGAGAGAATCTAAACAATTTTTTGTTTAGATTTTTAAAAACCACTATTTTAAAACATTTTAAAACCACTATTTTAAACAGTACAGTTTACAGAGATAGGATACACTGCTAAGGAGCTTTGTTTCTGGCTGTAGCAGGACTGCTTGTTTCTGATGAATCTCCCCAGTGAGAATAAGTAAAAATGCTGCATAAAATTTTCTTTTTTCTTTTTCTTTTCTTTTTTTTTTCAAGATGGAGTCTCCCTCTGTTACTCAAGCTGGAGAACAGTGGTACGATCTCAACTCACTGCAACTTTTGCCTCCCAGGTTCAAGGGATTCTCTTGCCTCAGTCTCTGAGTAGCTGGGATTACAGACACACACCACCCTGCCTGGCTAATTTTTGTATTTTTAGTAGAGATGCGGTTTCGGCATGTTGGCTAGGCTGGTCTCGAACTCTTGACAGCAGGTGCTCCACCTGCCTCGGCCTCCCAAAGTGCTGGGATTACAGGCATGAGCCACAGCGCCTGGCCCATAAAATATTTTTAGTGTATTTTAACGCATCAGAAAACTACCATGCTAGTGAGGATTTGCAGGGCTAAGATCACAGACACAAAAGAAACTTAGAAACGTAAGCAAATTTGCAAGTGGTGGCTGAGCAGCTGAGAAACTGGACAAATCTGTCATCAGCCTCATGTAGTGGAAAGCGAACACCTAGAGCTCAAGGCCTTCCAAGGTGTCAGGTGTTGGTAAACACCCCAGGTTCCCAACCCAGGACCCCAGAAAGCTCTATCACAGGAATAAAGTAAACTGGAAACAGGACAACCTTCAAAGGGAATAAAGCCCTGGTTCAAGTTATTTCAATTCCTTGTTGGATAAAGATGACTGGTTGCTAACCTAGCTGTCTTCCAGAAGCAAAAATAAGATATCCAAAATAATCCAGTTGGAAGAGTGTTAGACCGAAGATCTAGAAGCAAAAATAATCTGATAATTTTTAAAGGGGATTTTAACAAAGAGTATCAATAAATCTGCTACAATCTCAAATTATATCCACAACCTTCCTTCTATAATATACAGCACAAACTTTAAAAGTAACTAAGAATACAAAAAACAAAATTTAACGACAACCCAAAAAAGTGAAAAAAAAATAGACATTATAAACATAGTGACAGGAAATCCAGATATTGGTATTAACTGATGAAAATATAAAAATTTAAGTACACCATTACTACCTCCTGCAACCCTGGCCTTGGCTTCAGTCTTGTTTCCCCATAGGAGGGGCCTAGCAACACCTTATGCTTTCCCTATGATCATAACATAAGTGTTGGAACACTTATGTTATGGAACACAGCTGTGGGCTGTGTTTTTCAGAGAACTTGGAATAAGATTAAAATATTCAAGAAATCAAATTATAAGATGGGGAATTTCACTGGAAACAAAGAAGCTATAACTAAAATGGAAATTCTAGGAATAAAAGATGCAATAATTTAAATCAATATCTCAATGGATGAACTTAAAAGTGGATTAAAATAGACTTTGGCAAGTATTTTATAAAGAGCCAGATAGTGAACATTTTAGGTTTTCAGGCTACATGGTTTCTGTTGCAACTATTCAATTCTGCTAGTATAGTGCAAAAGTAGCCATTGACAATATGTAAACAGATGGGGTGGCTGTTCTGATAAAACTTCATTTACGAAAACAGTGATGGCCTGCTGGTCATAATCTGCTGATCCCTGAATTAGACACACCTGAGCAGAGGATCAGTAAAACGAAAGATGAAAAGAAAGTGGAAATGAGACAAATTGGATACAGGTAAAGGTACAATCACAGTCCCAGAAATACAGAACAAAGAGCTTGGGACAGAAGTTAATCTGAAGAGATAATAAATGAGAATCTGTCAAAACTGATGGTGGATCCCAAGCCACAGATTCATGAGACACCTGGACCTCAAGCTGAAGAAAGGCACTAATTACACCATAGCCCAACCAATGAAAACTCAAACCAAAGGGAACACACTTAAAAGCAGATGAAGAAAAAGGACAAATTACCTTATAAGGAACAAAAAGAAGACTGACAGCTGACTTATCTACAGAATAAATTGAAGTCAGAAGACAACAGCGAGATATCCTCAAAGTGCTGAAAGAAACATTTTATAACAGAAGGGTGGATTCACTAGTAAGATGCAATGATTCTAAATGTGAACATACCTAACAACCTAGCCTTAAGATATATAAGGCACAATGCACAGTCATGGGGTAGTTTTAGCACATCTCTCATGATAGAATAAGCAGACAAAAATCAGGAAGGTAATAATTTTGAATAACACTATTACTAAACGTGACCTAATTGACAAACATAGAACACAACAGAAGACTACAACATCACACTCTTCCAAACTTTGTTATATTCTAAGCCACAAACCAAGTTTTACAAATTTTGAAATATTGAAATAATATGGAGTATGTTCTTTGACCACAGTAGAATTAAGCTATAAAAATAAATTTTAAAAAGGATTACTGGAAAATTCCCTCATGCTTGGATGTTATACTTCTAAATAATCCACAAGTCAAAGAATATATAATTATGAAACTTACAAAGTAATGTAACTGAATGATGAAGGAAAACATTTCATATCAAAATTATGAAATTAAATATAAGGCATGCTTTGAGAGAAATTTGTAGACTTAAATGTATACGCTTTAGAGAGAAAAGATGAAAATTAATGATCTCATAATCCATCTCAAGAAGTTTAAGAAAAAAACAGCTAATGGGATCTAAAGAAGTAAGAGTGGACATAATAAAGATAGGAGCAGACATTAATGATATGGAAAGAAAACTAGAGTAATACAGTTATGAACCCAAAAGTTGTTTCTGTGAAATGTCTAATAAAATTGATAACCCTCTGACGTGACTGAGCAAGGAGAAAAGAGTAGGCACAAATAGTCAATATCAGGAATGAGAAAGAGGACATACTACAGGATGTTCAGAAAGTGAACAAATAATAGGAGGATGCTATGAAAAGAAAGTATGCCAATAACTTTTTAAAAGTTAGTTGAAATAGACAAATTCATTGAAACAAAATGGACACAAGAAATAAAAAAATCTAAAGAGTCTATATCTTTCAAAGACATTAAATGCATAATTCTAAATATTTCCTGGTGCACACTGCCAAACATTTAAAGAAAAAAATGACATCAATCGTTTGCAAACTATTGCAGAGAATAAGAGGAAACACTTCTAAACTTGTTTTATAAAAGCAGAATAAAATGCCAGGACCTGAAAAAGGCATTCCAAGAAAACAAACAAACAAACCCTTTCCTGCACATAGGTACCAAAACAACAACAATAACCTTAAGTAAAATAATTTAAAATCACATCCAGTGATAAATAAAAGGATACACCTTTTTACAAACAATAAAATAATAAATAATAACAATAAATGCTTTTTTTTTTTTTTTTTTTGAGACGGAGTCTCGCTCTGTCACCCAGGCTGGAGTGCAGTGGCATGTTCTTTGCTCACTGCAACCTCCACCTCTCGGGTTCAAGAGATTCTCCTGCCTCAGCCTCCCAAGTAGCTGAGACTACAGGCACCCGCCACCACGCCTGGCTAATTTTTTGTATTTTAGTAGAGATGGAGTTTCACCACATTAGCCAGGCTGGTCTTGGTCTCCTGACCTCGTGATCCACCTGTCTCAGCCTCCCAAAGTGCTGGGATTACAGGTGTGAGCCACCACGCCCAGCAACTAACAATAAATTCTAATCGAAAAGAATAATGAACAAGTAGGTTTATCACAGGAAGATACAGTTGGTTTAATATTTGAAAAATCAATGTCATTTATTACATTAAAAAGTAAAAAGGAGAAAACCATGTGATCATCTCTAAAGATGCAGAAAATGCATTTGATACAGCTCTATGCTTGTACATAATGAAGCAAACTAGAAAAGAAAAAAATTCTTTCACCAAACAAAATATCTATAAAAAATTTTATAGTAAACATTATATATAATGGTGAATTATAGGGAACTTTGCTCCTGAAGTGAGATGCATAACAAGGACAGCTGCCATCTTCGTTATTTGCAGATGTCACAATTGTGTATGTATACAATCCAAAAGAATTCACAAACTATAAGTATTAACACATGAATATAGTCAGAATATAATGTCAATACACAAAAATCAATATTCCCACACCCCAGAAACAAATAGAAACTTAAAAAATACCATTTATAATAACATCAAAATAACAAACGCCTGAAAATAAATTTAATAAAAGACATTAAAGACAGAGTAAAAATTATGAACATTATTGAGAAAATTTTTAAAGAACTAAAAAATGTATGGATATGCCACATTTATGAATTGAAAGACTTAGTATTGGAAAGTGTCAATTTTCCTTAAATTGACATAGAGATCCAATGCAATTCCAATCAAAATCAAGCTGATTTTCAATGATATAAAAATGCAGTGTCAAGAAAAGCAAAGATAATCTGCAAGAACAAAGCAGAAGCTTACACTACCAGATACCAAGACTTATTTTAATGCTACAGTAGATATATCACAGTGGTATTGGCACAAATAAACAGATTGATGAAACAAAGTACAGTCCATAAATACATTGTTGTTATCAGACTTCAGAGAAATAGGCAATGGATCATTCACCTAATGACTCCAGGTCAATTAAACAGTCATATAGAAAAAAAATTGATTCTATTATACCTCACAATATATACAAAACAATTTCTAGAGCGATTATAGCCTTTGGTGTGGAAGGAAAAATAATAAGACTTCTAAAAGCAAACATAGAAGAATATCTTAGGGGCTGGGCATGGTGACTCACACCTGTATTCCCAAGACTTTGGGAGCCCAAGGCAGAAGGATCACTTGAGCTCATGAGTTTGAGACCAGCCTGGGCAACACAGCTGGATCCTGTTACTACAAAAAAAAAAAAAAATTTTTTTTTTTAATTTGGCCAGGTGCAGTGGCTCACATCTGTAATCCCAGCAGTTTGGGAGGCTGAGGTGGGTGGATCACTAGAGGTCAGGAGTTCAAGACCAGCCTGGCCAAGAGGGTGAAACCCTGTCTCTACTAAAAATACAAAAAAATTGCCAGGTGTGGTAGCATACACCTGTAATCCCAGTTACTCGGGAGGCTGAGGCAGGAGAATACCTTGAACCCAGGAGGTGGACGTTGCAGGGAGGTGAGATCATGCCACTGCACTCCAGTCTGGGTGACAGAGCAAGTCTCCAATAAATAAATAAATAAATAGCCAGGCATGGTGGTGTGCACATGTAGTCCCAACTACTTGGAAAGCTGAGGTGAAAGAATCACCAGAGCCCAGGAGGTCAAAGCTGCAATGAGTCACGATTGTGCCACTGAACCTCAGCCTGGGCAATAGAGCAAGACCCCATCTCAAAAAAAACAACACACACACAAACAATGACAAAAAGAAGAATATCTTCATGATTCTGGATGAGGCAGATTTCTCAACCAGGACACTAATAGCACTAAGAATAAAGTTAAAGACTGATAAACTACATTACAGTAAAATTGAGAACTTCTGTAGAGGGAAACTGATAGCCCTAAATACATTTAATGGAGAAAAAAATGAAAATAGAATGAATTAAGAATTCAGTTCTAGAAGCTGAAAATATAACACCAAAATAAACCCATATAAAAATAAAAGAAATAAATAAAAATTTATATAAATAGAAACGTAAAAAAAAACTCTGAGTTAATGAACAAAACAAAAATGTAGTTGTTAGATGTCTCAGAGACAATGTTTGGATGGTCTGAGTAAAACAACAATTACACAAGGAACCAATAAACGAGTTTAGGAATGAAAGAGACATAGTTATAGGTAAAGAGGAGACTATTTTTAACGATAAGGGAATACCATGATTACATTTGAAGAGCTAAGTTTGAAAAATGAGATGAATTGGATACTTCTCTAGAAAAATGTAAATTTCAAAATTGGCTAAAATAATAAGCCTAAGAAAAACATAAATGGTTTCTAAGTCTTCTCCATTACCACTGAAAAGAAAAATAAAAGAGAGAAGTAAAAGGCATTAAGCCAGATGTGTTACAGAAAGAGAAATCCTTAGCGCAGTAGACACATTTCATTGCCTACCAACATCCATTTCTCCTTTCCATTTTATAGACACTCAATTTTGTTCATGCTCATTCCTCCCTCCTGTGTCTTACATATACATACATACATCCTGATTGTTCTTTTTTTTTTTTTTTTTTTGAGATGGAGTCTTGCTTTGTCACCAAGCTGGAGTGCGGTACTGCAATCTTGGCTCACTGCAACCTCTGCCTCCCAGGTTCAAGCGATTCTCCTGCCTCAGCCTCTCAAGTAGCTGGAATTACAGGTGCCTGCCACCATGCCCAGCTAATTTTTGTATTTTTATAGTAGAGACGGGGTTTCACCATGTTGGCCTGGATGGTCTCGATCTCCTGATCTCGTGATCCACTTGCCTCAGCCTCCCAAAGTGCTGGGATTACAGGCGTGAGCCACTGCACATCCTGATTGTTCTGAGTGAATCACCATGGTCACATTTACCTTGCTAGTGGCAGGACCTATGAGTGTTCCGCTCAGATACACAACTGCAAAGAGTGTCACTGGCCAACAGCCCCAGTTCTGGGTCAAGCTTCCCATGGGATGCTCCTAGCCAGTGACTAAGCACAGCAGGGATACTGAAGGCAGAGCTATTCCTGGGAGACACTAGAGTCCTGTGATGAATGACTTTGGCTCAGGGTCTCCTCTCTAGCTTTGCTGAATTGTCCTAGAACCTACTGCATTTAAGATGCTTGCATTTGACCTTCCTTCCTTCCCTCTCTCCTTCACTCATGGTCAGATTTTCAGTGCAGGCTGACGGCTCTCCCAGCATCATCCTGCTCTCCCACTTTTTTCTCATAGGCGTTTCCTGAATAAATTCTTATACTTCTCATCCTGCCTTGGCATCTGATTCTTAGAGGACCCAGATGAACACAGTAGTGGGTGGTATAGAGTGGGCACGTGACCCAATTCTTGTTGATGAGAGGTGGTAAAAGGTCTACCGTGGAGTTTCTGGGGTTTCCTTGCTGAGAAAGTCCACAAGAAAGAAAAAGGCCTACTGGGCTTCCAGAGATCACATCGTCTTGTCCACATGTGACACCTGGACCAGTGCCTTTTACTTTCAGTGCAGGACAAATATATAACAGCTTACTCAAATCCATGCACGATATCCTCAAATGGGCCCTAAATGCTGCCAGTGGGCACACTATCTTTCCCCTCGTCCCTCGACACTGCCATTCTTGTCTTGCTGCACGTTCTTGGTGGTGTGGCTGGGACCCCTATCCAATCCTTGGCTGCCTTACAGCTCTGTACCTAGGGAGACCATCGGATTTATTGTTCATGCCAGGATGCTTCTGAGAGTGAAAGGAGGAGCCACTAACAATTAAGTTGGGGTAACAAGCACAAACTGGGCCTTTTCTGAACAAAATAGGACCCATAGTCTCTCTACCCACACCTCTCTGCTAAAGTGTCATTTTGCCACCACCATGTCACCCCCTGGCCAGCCAAGAGTACATTAAATTTTCTAGATGTCTTCCATTACCACTCAGGAACTGAAGGAGACTACGGGGAGCTAAACTCAGACTCAGCCTGTGACTAAACGTTTCATGGCACTAATTCCACTTTCACTCTCATGTGGCTTCTCTGGGTTGTTGCTGATGGAGGTGGAATCCCCATGAGGCACTTTCCTCTGGAAGCTCTGCCTGGGGAGGGAGCAAAAGCTCCTTTTCTGCTTTTAGCTTTCCTTGAAAGCCTCCCTGCCCTGGAGAGCGACCACCATCATGAAACACGTCTTGCTGCCTGCTTCCTTCGTCCTGGCGCCAGGAGAGGGAGAAGGCTTTCCACATCCCGGCTGGATATGCCCTGCAGTGCACGTCTTCCTGAGGACACTGGACCGAGACGCACCCTTACTGGAGAAAGGAGCATCCTCTCCATGTTATAGAAGATGTGCTATGGATTAGGACCCCAGGCTTGGCCCTGGAAATGTTATGGGGACTAAATCAATTTGGAAAATCTTCATCTTTCTCCACTAAGCGCGGCTTTCCACAGACTAAGCTAAAAATAATAATAACCCTACTTTAGTAATGAAAAGATGAACATGAATGCTTTCTCTTGCACTCCTGCTGTCAAGTCCACAGGGCAAACAGCTCTGATGAAAAAGGAAATGGTGAAGTACAGAGAATGGCAAAAGAGAAATGCACATTAACATCTGCAAAAGTGTATTACCACTGTTTGATGAGGAAAATGAGTTTTATAATAAAAGCATGTGGTCAGGCATGGTGGCTCACACCTCTAATTCCAGCTCTTTAGGAGTCCGAGGCAGGAAGGTTGCTTGAGCTCAGGAGTTCAATGCCAGCCTGGGTAACATAGTGAGACTCTGTCTCTACAAAAAAAAAATTAAAATTAGCTGGCTGTGGGGCTGTGTGCCTCTAGTCCCAGGTAATTGGAGGCTGAGGCCAGAGGATTACTTGCAGGCTGTACTTGGCCTGGGTGACGGAGCAAGACCTATCTCAAAAACAAACAAACAAAACCGATGGTATAAAAATGAATTCAAATTCAATTACTTGACTTGGCCACTTCAAAAGAATTTCCAAAATTTGTGAAATAGATTTTTATGTAAAACTATTCATAGTATATCTACATTTCTACACATATCTTAGCTGTGAGTTCTGGTAATTACTAAAGCAGTGTATGAATTGCTTTAACCAAGAAATTTCCCTCAACAGACCACATTACAGAAAAATATGCAATATTCTAAAAGTTTCTGCCTTTGGAATGAATGATAAATGCTTACAATGAGACAGAATCCCAATGACTGAGAGGCATGAGGAAACAGGTAAATTTTCTTTTCTGCTGGCACTGTTAGGGGTTGAATTGTGTGCCCCAAAAACAACATGTCAAAAGCGTAGCCCACAGTATCTCAGAATACTATCTTATTTGAAATACGGTCTTTGCCAATGTAGTTAAGGTAAGGTAACTGGGAGGACTTAATCTAGTATAAGTGGTGTCCTTATAAAAACAGGAAGTTTGGACTGGCCAGGTGTGGTGGCTCATGCCTGTAATTCCAGCACTTTAGGAGGCCAAAGTGGGCAGATAGCTTGGGCCTAGGAGTTCGAGACCAGCGTGGCCAACATGGCGAAACCCCGTCTCTACTAAAAATACAAAAATTAGTCCAGCGTGGTGGAGCGCGTACTCAGGAGGCTGAGGTGGGAGAATGGCTCGAACCCAGGAAGTGGAGGTTGCAATGAGCCTAGATTGTGCCACTGCACTTCAGCCTGGGTGACA
>NW_012101523.1:130075-130926 GCF_000951045.1 Mandrillus leucophaeus | reverse complement strand
CTCCTGGGTTCAAGTAATTCTCCTGCCTCAGCCCCCTGAGTAGCTGGGATTACAGGTGTGCGTCACCATGCCCAGTTATTTTTGTATTTTTAATAGAGACAGGGTTTCATCATGTTGGACAGGCTGGTCTCGAACTCCTGACCTCAGGTGATTCACCCGCTTCTGCCTTCCTAAGGGCTGGGATTACAGGCATGAGCCACTACGCCCGCCCAGTCACATTCTTCCTTTTTTAAACATTATTTTAAGAATTAGATACTACAAAATGTTATCCCCTCTAAAATAGTCACTGTTGTTTTCAGTGTTTCCATTTCGAAACGTATCCTTCCACATTATTTTTAAAAATATGCACACACACATATACATATGTGTGTGAGTACATACAAACACATAGAAATATGCAGTTTATGTGTGTGTTTTTATAAATGGTATCAATAAACAGTATACTGTTAAGATCTACTGATGCTGATACTGTAACCAAACAATATCTCGAAATACTAATCTTTGTGGGTGCTTTCCTCATTTCATCATTGTATTACTGTCTCCTATTCAGTCAGGGACCTCCAAGTTGACTTAAGAAGAATACAGATTCTCTGAGTAGTACTTAAAAGAGAATAAAATGCCGGGCGCGGTGGCTCACGCGTGTAATCCCAGCACTTTGGGAGGCCAAGGCGGGCGGATCACGAGGTCAGGAGATCGAGACCATCCTAGCTAACACGGTGAAACCCCCTCTCTACTAAAAATGTAAAAAATTAGCCCGTGAGGTGGCAGGCGCCTGTAGTCCCAGCTACTCGGGAGGCTGAGGCAGGAGAATGGCGTGAACCCGGGAGGCGGAGCTTGCAGTGAGCTGAGAT
>NW_012101523.1:124203-127020 GCF_000951045.1 Mandrillus leucophaeus | reverse complement strand
AAAAAAAAAAAAAAAAAAAAAATTGCATGGGAGAAACTGAGAAATTTGCACCCAGAGGCAGACATGCACAGAGGGAAGGTGATTCCTGAACTCGAAGAATTGAGGCGAGAGGCATAAGACAGCTTCTCCTTCACAGCCCTCAGAAGAAACCGATCCTGCCAACACCCTGTTTTGGACTTTCAGGCTTCAGAACTGTGGGACAATAAATTCGGTTGTTTAGGCCACTCAGTTGTGGAGTACTCAGTAACAACAGTCTTGTGAAACTAGTATAGGCACTGACTCTAAAACTGTGTCTTGCTGAGTTTTGAAACACCTGTGAACGTATAAATGTAGCCACTATCTGCACTGCATTGAAAGCCTCCAACATGTTCTTTCAGAGAACCAAGACAGGCAGTTTCAAATCCTCTTGTGCCCGGATAAGTTAAATATGCTATCATAACTCCCCAGAAAGAGAAGAAGCTCATGGGTTGACAGCATAAAAGATATCTAGAGCTGAGGAAACTGAAGATGGAGATTGTACAACTGAGGACTAGTAGAAAAGCAATCAGAAAACATTTTCCTGAAGAAACACAAAATATCAGAGTGGAAAAAAAATGAATCCCTGAGAAGACAACTAGATGAAAAAGGAAGATTTCAGAGCCCAAGAAGAGAAACTTTTTTTTTCTCCCCGAAGATATATATGTTTTTTAAAAGATGAGAAAATCTACCAAAAGTAGTTAAAAATTAACCATGGAAAGATATGTCTTTATCAAAGTCATTTAATTTTGTTTTTTCAGATATCCTCATGGGAATATACTTAAAACTGATATTCACAAACGTCTACTCATAGATGCAAATATTCAGTAAATTCTCACTGAATTAATAGTGTATATCTTGCTGTCAATCCATGAAGCACATGGCATTAACTACTGTACTTAGCCAAGACTCACTACTGCTACCTGGGGGCAACCTGCACATATTGAAGAAGCAGGGCCCTAATGCAAAATATCCCTTAGTGCTATGACAAGGGTCATCCATGAAAAGCAGGTCATTGAGGGCTGGGCACGGTGGCTCACACCTGTAATCCCAGCAATTTGGGAGGCTGAGGCAGGAGGATTGCTGGAGGCCACAAATTCAAGATCAGACTGGGCAACATAGTGAGGCCCTGTAGCCACACACAAATAAAAAAAAAAGAAAAAACGGAAACAGGTTATTCAGGAAAACAAGCATATATAATGAGAAATCCACTGGAAGAAGGAAATGTGCAATTTTCAAGAATGGTCCAACCATGAAAATATAGCTTCTTAAAGAGTAGAAAAAAGAAATTTTTTTTTCTCATTGGTACAGTGAGATGCTAAGCTGCAAAATCTGAGCAACAATACCTGTAAGACAACCTAACATCCCATTGATGTCTACATATTTTACTCTTTATGTAAGAATACAGTAGTGTTCAACAGTATAGTTATCAAAAGCCCATGAAATAAGGTCTACTACATGAACTGTAGCAAAGTGTGTGCCTCAACCTAGCTCAGCGCACCCACAGCGGTGCTAAATTAGCACTGATTATGCAGGACTGGTATTCACTGCCTCATCCTCTCTCAGGTTGAAGCCAGGTCTTCCAGTTATAGACTAGCTTTTGTTGGTTGACTGGAATGGAAAGAGATACAATGAAACACAGGGACACAGGTCTGACTGTCATCAGTGACCTCACAGGCACTTTTAACCTCCCACTCAAAGTACAGCCATGACTTGATTGTGTGATGGGCCAGGAAGAGATGAATGGAAGCAGAGTTCCTTATCTTAGCAACAATACAGGCTGGGAAATACTACAATGTTTGGAACCAAAAAAAAGAAAATGATGGAAAAGGATACTTCCCAGAAACCCACATTATTTGGACAAGCTCCCAAGTCAGGAAAAAAACAACATCAGAGCCACTCTTACTTCAACATAAGTGTCTCCAATTTTGCCACATTCTTCCCTACTAAGTACAACACATCCATGAGAGACAATTGCTGTAGGTATGAAAATGAGGCTCTATTTATGCATGAGTCAGACAGTTGTCTGTAACACCCTCTTTGATAAATGTATTTTTCAAAACACCTTTTCAGTCTAGAGAGATCAAAAGCTTTCCAGGAGTTGAAGTCAAAGTCCAGAACTGTTTATTAAATCTGAGAGAGCCAGAACTTAGAGACAAGAACATAGAGGACTGAATATGAATGCAGACACTGTACCCTGAATGTGCTTTTAAAATGTACTCTATTGGCCAGGCGCGGTGGCTCACGTCTGTAATCCCAGCTCTTTGTAAGACCAAGGTGGGTGGATCATTTGAGATCAGGAGTTTGAGACCAGTCTGAACAACATGGAGAAACCCCATCCCTACTAAAAATAAAAAAATAAAAAAAAATTTAGCCAGGTGTGGTGGTGCATGCCTGTAATCCCAGCTACTCAGGAGGAGGTTGCAGTGAGCCGAGATCGTGCCATCTCTCTCTCTCTCTCTCTCTCTCTCACACACACACACACACACTTTTTAAAATTTACTCTATTAAGAGATGAGTACATAATTTGGGCAAGAAGGTGTAATTTTTAATTATGCACATAGTATGTGAATTCATTCTTCCATTTGCTTTTTATTATTATTTATTATTATTATTATTATTATTATTATTGAGATGGAATCTTGCTGTGTTGCCCAGGCTGGAATGCAGTGGTGTGATCTTGGCTCACTGCGACCTCTGCCTCCTGGGTTCAAGTAATTCTCCTGCCTCAGCCCCCTGAGTAGCTGGGATTACAGGTGTGCGTCACCATGCCCAGTTATTTTTGTATTTTTAATAGAGACA
>NW_012101523.1:112832-123478 GCF_000951045.1 Mandrillus leucophaeus | reverse complement strand
AAAAAAAAAAAAAAAAAAAAAAAAGGTAATTATGGCTTCCCCAAAACCTTTCACAATATGACTGTCTAAGAAGAATATTGGGTCAATGTTTTAAGAATATGACACAGAAGTCAGAAACATAAATGTCTGTGGAGGCTAGGCAGATGATATAAATGCCAGATCAGGATGAATGGCAACCAACCACTTATGCCTTTAGTGTTAGGGACACAATACGCAGTGGTGTGGACCACTGCAGACCCGAGACTGGAAGGCAGCTGTTCCCCAGTTACAGTCAATTATTGCTATTGTAAAATGCAAGCTAGTTGTCAGCTCTTCCCATTTTTACAGAGATGCGGGGGGGAAAAAAAACAAAAGGCCTGATCTTTTGATGTAAAAATCTCTCGATTTTTAAGTGTTGATTATTCAAAATCCATAGCTTCAGAAACAAAACAATACAGTGTGCAGGCCAATACCTGGCCGGTCCCATTGCAGGCTGAATTTATATCTCAGGGATTGGGATGGGTTAGCAACTCTCATCTACCTCCATGCATGTTCCTCTGCTGACACAACTGATGTCTCAGTGAAACATTCCATGACAAATTAATATATAGAACATAGACAACTTTTTAAAGTTAATGGGTTTTTTTCATATAGAAAAATATAACTGGTAATTGGGGCTATTTTCTAGCTTCCATTTACATTTTGGAACAGGTTTCTGAAACAGGATAGGACAAAACCACACACTGAACTATCTTTTTCATTTCCTGGCATTTTCAAATTTATCAGAAGAGTTTCAAACTGTGTCACCTTGGAAATATATTGGCCACTATACTTCATGTCCTCTGAATGAGGGAAGATGCCCCAGCAGTATCCAGAAAGGGGACATAGGCTCATGGTTCCAGAGAAGAAGAGTTCTTCTGAAGATACAGACACTTGTGACAAGTGTCTGTGATAGAACATCTGGGGAAGCAAATCCTGATCTTCAATCAGCCCACTGCAAGACTGCATATTCTAAGGGTTGAAGGTTGAAATAAAGATCCCTTAAGGATAACTATCTTAAAGGAGGGTAAGGAATGAGCCCCTGTTGTCTCTGCTCTCCTTTGCAAGGCGAAGACATGCAGCGGCACAATACTGGTTTAGGATATGGTGCATTTAACCATTCACTGTTTTCACCAAACTCTATCTAAAACTGAACACAGCTGCTTGGGAGGTTGAGGCAGAAGGATCAGTTGGGCCCGGGAGTTCAAGGCTATGATTGCAGCTGTGAATAGCCACTGCACCAGCCTGAGCAACACAGAGAGACCCTGTTTCTTAAATTAACAAACAAACCAACAAAGCAACCAGAGATTATAAATAGAGAATCAATTATTCCCCCATAAAAGTGAAGTTTGTTTTTAACTGTCAGGGTTAGCAGCAGAAATTTAAGAGTGCTGAACAATCTTTAAGAATGAACTGCCAAGATGGAAATATTGATGACACATGCTCTGTATTAAAAAACAATCATTGATGACCTCTTGCTAAACAAACTTAGTGTTTTAAAAATAAAGATGTTCTGGGATTCAGGTACATGAATTTTATGAAGAGGATCATCCTACCTTGAAGATGAAATCAGCCATCAGAGGTCCTGGAATCTTAAAGGTTTGCCTCTCGGAGCCCCTCTGAAATTCCACTGTTGTGTTTTCTACAACAAAGACGCCAGGGCTGTTAAAGCTGTGTTCTCCTTTGCTTCCTTGAAGTGTTTTTGATTCAATAACTACAATTAAAATATATGATTCAAATAAGAAACAATCTTAAAGGCATTTTATTACAAAAGACACTTTAGCAAGTACAATGTCAGTATATGATATCAAAACAATGTCAAAATAGCCACTCAGTTTACAAACATTAATTGATATTGGTGAAATAGATATAACAGATTTTTAATTGTCTATAGAAAAGGAGCTAACAAGGGTGTCAGGCCCTAATAGTTCTACTCAATTCTTTGGAGACATTTCTAGCATAAAGGGAAAGAGAAAACTTTTCTTTCTTTATATGTTTTCATGATGTAGCTAATACTCAAAGTAAAGCTATGTTCACTCATTTTATTACTTGTCAAAAGATCTTATGCCTACTCTTTTAGACAAAAATCACAGCAAATTTCAAATTTGCTTTTTATCAAACAAAACTTTTCATTTTGAAATAATTCTAGATTAACAGGAAGTTGCAAAAATAGTATAGAGAGGTCCTTTGTAACCCTCCTTCCCTTTTGTCTGATGTTTACATGTTACAAAAGTATAGTCAAATATCAAAACCAGGAAACTGACACTGGTACAATATGTGCATATAGTTCAATGTCATTTTATCACCCACCATCACAATCAAAATACAGAACCATTCCATTGCCACAAAGACGTCCCTTGTGCATGAAACCCCTTTTTTCGAATTTGCTTTCACATGAACAAAAGTGCTTTTAAGATTTCCTACAGAAAAAAATGTTTGCTTATCACAGTTTAAACAAAAAAGCATTTCTACTTTATTTAAATTTGTCTTTCCTCCCTCTTTCTTTTCTTTCTTTTATTTTCTTTTAAATTTGTCTTTCTTCCCTCTTTCTTTTCTTTCTTTTATTTTCTAAGTGTCACCATACTTAGTAGATCTGGTTTCATGTTGAGAGAGGCAATAAAAAATGTATATACAGCTAGATTCTGGGGCACCTGCATTTCTGGCCCCATATTTTTCTCTAGCTTTCTGCCTTGGGTTTTCATTGCCTCATATCTAAAATGAGGAGTCAGAGCAGTCAATCTCCCAGGTCCAACTCTATTTTAAAACCCACACTTGATTCAATGATATCATACCAGTCTTTAACAATTTCAAACAAAGAACACAAAGGAACCAAAATTCCACTGAGTGTCAAAAATAGAAAGCTGATAAAATGTGACAAAATAGTCTGGCATTAGGGAGCTTCCATCCATGGGCTGCTGGGCTTTGGTTGTTTTCATTTGCTGGATTTTTCTCTGTCACTGGAGCAGCTGCAGGAATTCAAGTGCCCTGGACAGACTGCATAACAGGCATTAGGAGACATCCCTGATTATCCCTGACAGGCAGGCTGGGAACTTTTCTGGGAAAATTCAAAGGCTGGACATGAGCTACTTGATCTGGAGGAGTCATTAGCGGTCGAAGAATAATGCTGGCTACTTTCAGGCACACAAAACCCCAACCACTTTGGCCCTGATCTCCATGACCGCAATAGATTTTTGGAAAGTGTGAGATTAAATTCATTTCCTAGTTCCAATGAAGATATAAAACTGAGTGTTATAAAGCGAGTTGTCAGTAAAAATGAAATGGGGAACTGGAGATAGTAAGTGGGCCCTACAATGGATGTCTCTAAAGTCAATGAGGAAAAAAAAAACTATGAGCATTAAGGCAATATCAAGATGCAAAATGAAGTTGGACATAACGCATCCTCACAGAAGGCATGCAAAATACAAGTTTCTAGACACTGATTTAGCCTGAAATGACTTGATTAAATTCAAGTAGCGTGCAATGGATTCCGCGGCTGTGTTGGGGTAGTAATTGTTTTACCATTGTGCTAACCTTCTGGACCACAGCGTTCCAAGTTGCAGATCGGGATGCAGAGTTGGGGCAGGGGGTGTAAAAATCTGGGAAGGTGATCTGGGAGGAAGGGACGACCAGTTGCTATGATATCTATTCCCTAAACCAAAGGCCAGCATTTTTGTTAACTTGGTTTTCATATTTTGTTTTTAATACAGAATCTAGCCACTATTTTAACAGTGTCTAAGAGTCTCAGTGACACGGATATAAAAACACAAGTAGCAAACACAATGTTCAAGTTCACGTTAATTCCCCAAACCACTCTGCTTCTCCACTAAATGGTACACTTATTGTAAAATATTTTTAATTTGAGTATTTCAAAAGGCTTCCAGTTCTCTAAAGCACAAACACTGGTTGCCTTTCTAGGAGGCAGAAAGCAGGTATTTTGACCTCGATTGTGTAAATGGGTAAGCAGAATCAAAGGTGAATGAAGAAAGACTGGTGAAGTGATTCAGTGAAAGTAGAGTTTATGGACACAAACAATTCTGATAATCTGGATTAACAAAGCCATTGTGCCAAATCCACAGCAAGGTGGAGGCCGATGCAGTTCTTTAAAAGTTGTCATTTTTATTGGTGGCAAACTTGCTTCTCCTCTGTGCTGGTGCCTCTTAAAAATAAATGATTGATAAAGGAGTTTGTGGTGTTTCAATCAACAATTCAGATGATGACTTACGGATACCTTTAAGTTTTTATTAATTTCCACCATTTCCCCATATTTACTGCAGCCCCATGTTGTGACAAAGTGTGATTCATGGCTAGTGAGAGCTGCATGTGGAAGCCCTTCAGTTCTCAGAGGTTTCACTGACCCTCTGTGGTTTCTGCAGCAAGGTGGTTAGTGTGTGGGAGACCCCAGGAAGCCTATAAACATCCCCACCAGTATTAAGGGAAGAGAGTGTGAGCCTTCTTTTCTGCTGCCCACAGCCCAACTTCTTTCTCCTCTCCAGACTTAAAACTGAGGGGAGGGAGGGAAGTGTTGGGGAAGACATGATAGGTAGTCTCAAAAAGAGTAAAAATTAGAAATTATGACTTTCTTTTATTCCCAAGTCTTCACAACTCAGGTCTCTAGTGATGCCTTTAAATATTTTAATCCATTACTAGCTATTTGTAAAAGAAATTACACCTAGATAAATGACAGATGCTTCTAACTGCTTCTAGTTGAAGGGTCTGCATTGAGAAGTATCAGTTCAGGCTTCTTTCAAAAAAGGCAGGGTCATGGTAACCATCCCCAAGAGGTCTCCCTAAATTCTAAAGGCCATGAAAGTACTGTCAGGTAAATGTGGAATAGGTGTTTAGTATGGCTAACATAGTTATAAACACATCAAACTTATATGTACAGTAGAGCTGTATTTGTATATGCTAATTTCATTCATGTCAATTTCCTTTGATTGGTCATTAGGTACAGTACCCATGTTTATTTATACATCTCTATATATGGTAATCAGGGCTTAAAGGGAAAATATTCTTCTAATTGAATTGGAGGTTTTTGGTTTATGATCTCTTGACTTCTTAAGTTTATTGCTAGTCAAACACATTTAACGCTGAAGTTTTACTGCAATAAAATCTGTTTTGCAGGGATCTGCCTATTGCTTCCATTTTTTAAGGGATGCACCCCTGGAAATTTTGGGGCTGTGTGCTCCCCATAATGCTGTGGCAAGACTTGGGGCAGGACTGGAAATTCAGGATCTAAACAAACACTTCTAGGCAGTATGTAAGATGGATATTCTGTAATTAAAATTCACTCCACAGCAAAGAGACTGACATTAATGTTGCTGGGTATTTTCGGTTCTTAGTAATGCAGTCTTTTGGATAGTTATAGTTAATGTGGATGTTAAAAAGAATGACTTATTACTGCAAAATAAGCTTCATTTCAGAAATATCTCTTTTACAAATAAAAATTAAGAAAAAAGTTCCATAAATCCAGAAAATAAAACCACTTCTATATTTAGATATTCAGAAATGTTAACTAAGTGCTTAGTAAATGAAGCCAGTTCTATTCATCAGCAAAGAAGGATAACTTTCAGAAATACTTCTACTGCCAATTGTGAGATTGTTCAGAGAGGGAAATAGTCCAAGCAACAATAGTCACTCTTGAAGAAATGGGAACATTTTTGAGCCCTGTTCTTGGAAGAGTGCCAGTCTTGAATATAAAGTTATGTTGAATATGCCAGAACATACACACATAAACAAATTTTTGTCTCAAAGTGTTCACCTTTACTTATTCTGTTTATTGTTTCCTTATTCTGTTTTTACAATTTATAAAACTATATTTGGAGCTGAATTTTGGGGAATGGCCTTTAATATCATGAGACTATCAAGACCATTCACTGCGTCTTTTTGTTTTTTAACCTCTTTTCCACATATAATTTGCATGCCATAAACTTTGCCCTTTTAAAATGCATAATTTAATGGTTTCAGTGTATTCACAGAGTGAAGCCATCACCATCATCTATTTATTACTTCAAACTCACAGTATTCTGGGAAACCAGTGTCGGCCTTCAGGAACCCCTAGACAGGAAGCTGTGAAGTGCTAGCAGCAAGGCTTGTTCTGATCAGCCATATTCACTGATAAGGTTTTGTATTTTAAATTTTGTTTTGTTTTATTTTTTTGTACCACTTTGCTGAAATCTCCAGAACATTCCCAAATCTTACTTTACTCTCCATGTATTATTATTATTTTAGAGACACAGTCTTGCTGTGTCACTCAGGCTGGAGTGGCAGATTGCAGTGGTGCAATCAGAGCTCACTGCAACCTTGAACTCCTAGGCTCAAGGAGTTGCTTAGACTACACGCCTGTAGTAGCCAGGCTACTCCTTGGACTATCTCAGTCTCTTGAGTAGTTTGGACTACAGGCATGCACCACTATGCCTAGCTAATTTTTAAAAAATTTTTTGTAGAGATGGGGTCTTCCTGTGCTGTCCAGGCTTGTCTCAAACTCCTGACTCAAGTGATCCTCCTGCCACAGCCTCCCAAAGAGCTGGTATTACAGGTGTGAGCCACCGCACCCAGACATCCTATACAAAATAGTTTATTTGACATATAATTTGGTTTTTATTTTCCCATGAGGGGATTAATCTTAAACAGTAAATTTCCCATTGGGGTATGAGAACAGAAAAATTCAGGGTACAATACAGATAATTTCCCTGGTTATATAGACTATTTTACCCATTACAGAATAGTTGGGGGTATTCAACAGGGTACTACCACCCCCAAGAATGGAAATAAAGGAAAATCTTGAATTTCTTCAAGAGAAATTCCAGGCACCTAACTAGCCTTGAGAAGTAAATGAGCAACTTCACAAGCAGGAAGGTAATGGTGGATTACAACAATAGCCAAAAAATTTTGGAGTCACAGGATGTATGGTTCCCTATAGAAACTAATGATAACATTTTAACATATGTCCCTGAGTAGTTTTTCAGGAAATCTAGATCCCTACCAAATGGATCCACTGGCACACAGACCTCCATTAAGAGGGAACTGAGGCTGAACGCTGACTGCCTTTCTTTGTCCTACATTTCTTCCTGAGGCACCTGGAGATCACGCCCAAGGGCCAGATCTAACATTCTTTTCTGCTAACTCCAAGTCTTAGGCAAAACTTCCCTTTCTTAACCAATAGCAAATCAGAAAATATTTGAATCTACCTATGGTCTGTAAGCCCCCACTTCAAGATATTCCACCTTTTCAGGTCAAACTAGTACATAGCCTCCATGTATTAATTTGTGACTTTGCCTGTAATGTCTATCTCCCTGTCTTTAAAAATCCTTACATGTAAGACATCAGGGAGTTCAGGTCTTAAGCATGAGCTGTTTGATTCTCTTTGCTTGGTGCTCTGAAATAAATACCTGACTGTCTGTGGCTGCAAATCCTAGTGTCAGTGTTTAGCTTTGCTATGCCAAGCAGGTGGACACAAGTTTGGTAACATTACCCATTAACTTAGAGAAAGTTTCTTTTGCTTGTGGGTTTGGTTTGCGGCTTTTTTTGTTTTGTTTTGTTTTGTTTTTGTTTTTTGGCTAACTAAACTTTCAGGATATTAAAAAATGTTAAGATTAAATTCTACTTACAGAGGTGGGCAGGTCCTTTCACTGTAATTCTCACACTTCGACTCCCCAAAGGAACAGCTATTACATTTTCTTCTCCTGGGAAAGAATAGAACACAACTGCAATAAAACCAGTACGCTAAAGGCCTATGAAAATGATCAAGTCAATCAAAACTGGGGGCATCTGCAAAATATTCTTAACTATATTTCATTCCTGCAATCCTAGCACTTTCGGAGGCTGAAGCGGGCAGATCACTTGAGGTCAGGAGTTCCAGAGCAGCCTGGCCAACGTGGTGAAACCCCATCTCTACTGAAAAGACAAAAATTAATCAGGCGTGATGGCGCATGCCTGTAGTCCCAGCTAACTGGCAGGCTGAGGCAGAAGACTCGCTGGAACCTAGGAAGTAGAGTCTGCAGTGAGCTGAGAACATGCCACTGGACTCCAGCCTGGGCAACAGAGTAAGATTCTGTCTGAAGAAAAAAAAAACAGGAAATCTTTGGAAATCACTAACTATGTGTAAAGCAGATGAATATTACATAATTTCATTTAAATACACCCTTAAATAACATTAAAGAAACGTTTAAAGTAAATGCACTGCCTACTACCTCAATTGCCTTTACTCTAATGACCCAATCCATGTGCTTTAATGAGGGTCTGCAAACTGTGGCCCCTAGGCCAAATCTAGTCACACCTCTTCATTCATTCATTTAAGGCTGTTTGTGCTCTTCAAGGTAGAATTGTGTTGTAGTAATGAGACCATATGGCTCAATAACACTAAAATATTTACTGTACTATCTGACTTTTCACAGAAAAATTTCATGATCCTTGGCGTAGACAATTACCTACTGGAAATCCTGGTCCTCAGAGATGTTTTTTCACGCTGCTATACGCTCTGATAATTTAATTTTTGTGTCCACATAATAATCAAAGCTCATGTATGATATTGTATCCCACTAGTTCCCTATCTGAACATTGTCTGTTTCTAAATGAAACTAGAACATTATTAACGCTACGAATTACTTCAAGCATATGTTTTTGTCTAACTTACGCAACACAATTTTTTTTGGAAAAACTCTTCAGAGTGAAAGTAGTGAAGCAAAGGATATCAATATATTGACTGACTAGTTTGCAAGTTTTTACTAAATAGAAATACCTGTTTATAATTAAAAATTAGAAAATGCAGGGGGGGCGCCCAAGATGGCTGAATAGGAACAGTTCCAGCCTCTAGCTCCCAGCGTGAGTGACACACAATAAGGGTGATTTCTGCATTTTCAACTGAGGTACCAGGTTCATCTCACTGGGGCATGTTGGACAGTCAGTGCTGGTCCGCAGGTGCAGCCCGACCAGCGAAAGCTGAAGCACGGCAAGACATCACCTCACCTGGGAAGCACAAGGGGGAAGGGAATTCCTTTTCCTAGCCAAAGGAAATTGAGACACACAACACCTGGAAAATCAGGTAACTCCCACCCTAATACTGCGCTTGATCAAGGGTCTTAGCAAAAGGCACACCAGGAGATTATATCCCACACCTGGCCGGGAGGGTCCCATGCCCACAGAGCCTCCCTCATTGCTAGGACAGCAGTCTGAGATCTAACTGCAAGGCGGCAGCGAGGCTGGGGGAGGGGTGCCTGACATTGCTGAGGCTTAAGTAGGTAAACAAAGCTGACGGGAAGCTCGAATTGGTTGGAGCCCACCACAGCTCAAGGAGGCCTGCCTGCTTCTGTAGACTCCACCTCTGGAGACAGGGCATAGCTAAACAAAAAGCAGCAGAAACCTCTGAAGATGTAAATGTCCCTGTCTGACAGCTTTGAAGAGAGCAGACTACCTACTCAAGTGGGTCCCTGACCCCTGAGTAGCCTAACTGGGAGACATCCTCCACTAGGTGCAGACCAACACCTCACACCTCACACGGCTGGGTACACCCCTGAGATGAAGCTTCCAGAGCAAGAATCAGACAGCAACACTCGCTGTTCAGCAATATTCTATCTTCTGCAGCCTCCGTTGCTGATACCCAGGCAAACAGGGTCTGGAGTGGACATCAAGCAAATTCCAACAGACCTGCAGCTGAGGGTCCTGACGATTAGCAGGAAAACTAACAAACAGAAAGGACACCCACACCAAAACCCCATCAGTACGTCACCATCATCAAAGATCAAAGGCAGATAAAACCGCAAAGATGGGGAAAAAGCAGTGCAGAAAAGTTGGAAATTCAAAAAATCAGAGCACATCTCCATCTTCAAAGGAACACAGCTCATCGCCAGCAATGGAACAAAGCTGGATGGAGAATGATTTTGACGAGTTGAGAGAAGAAGGCTTCAGTCGATCGCACTTCTCAGAGCTAAAGGAGGAATTACGAAACCAGTGCAAAGAAACTAAAAACCTTGAAAAAATAATGGATGAATGGATAACTAGAATAATCAATGTGGAGAAGACCTTAAAAGAACTGATAGAAATGAAAACCATGATACAAGAACTACATCACAAATGCACAAGCCTCAGTAACTGACTCGATCAACTGGAAGAAAGAGTATCAATGATTGAAGATCAAATGAATGAAATGAAGCAAGAAGAGAAGTGTAGAGAAAAAAGAGTAAAAAGAAATGAACAAAGCCTCAAAGAAATATGGGATTATGTGAAAAGACCAAATCTACGTCCGATTGGTGTGCCTGAAAAGTGATGGGAAAAATGGAACCAAGTTGGAAAACACTCTGCACGATATCATCCAGGAGAACTTCCCCAACCTAGTAAGGCAGGCCAACATTCAAATTCAGGAAATACAGGGAACACCACAAAGATACACCTCGAGAACAGCAACTCCAAGACACAATAGTCAAATTCACCAAAGTTGAAATGAAGGAAAAAATGTTAAGGGCAGCCACAGAGAAAGGTCGGGTCACCCACAAAGGGAAGCTCATCACTAACAGCAGATCTCTCGGCAGAAACTCTACAAGCCGGAAGAGAGTGGGGGCCAATATTCAACATTCTTAAAGAAAAGAATTTTCAACCCAGAATTTCATATCCAGCCAAACTAAGTTTCGTAAGTG
>NW_012101523.1:110858-111757 GCF_000951045.1 Mandrillus leucophaeus | reverse complement strand
ATGAGAACAAAGATACAACATACCAGAATCTCTGGGACACATTTAAAGCAGTGTGTAGAGGGAAATTTATAGCACTAAATGCCCACCAGAGAAAGTAGGAAAGATCTAAAACTGAAACTATAACATCACAATTAAAAGAACTAGAGAAGCAAGAGCAAACTCATTCAAAAGCTACCAGAAGGCAAGAAATAATGAAGATCAGAGCAGAACTGAAGGAGACAGAGACACAAAAAAACCTCCAAAAGATCAATGGATGCAGGGACCAGTTTTTTGAAAAGATCAACAAAATTGATAGACTGCTAGTAAGACTAATAAAGAAGAAAAGAGAGAAGAATCAAGTAGATGCAATAAAAAATGATAAAGGGGATATCATCACCAACCCCACAGAAATACAAACAACCATCAGAGAATACTATAAACACCTCTACGCAAATAAACTAGAAAATCTAGAAGAAATGGATAATTTCCTGGACACTTATACTCTCCCAAGACTAAATCAGGAATAAGTTGAATCCCTGAATAGGCCAAGAGCAGGTTCCGAAATTGAGGCAATAATTAATAGCCTACCAACCAAAAAAAAGTCCAGGACCAGACAGATTCACAGCCGAATTCTACCAGAGGTACAATGAGAAGCTGGCACCATTCCGTCTGAAACTATTCCAATCAATAGAAAAAGAGGGAATCCTCCCTAACTCATCTTATTGGGCCAACATAATCCTCATACCAAAACCTGGCAGAGACACACACAAAAAAGAGAATTTTAGACTAATATCCCTGATTAACATCGATCCAAAAATCCTCAATAAAATTCTGGCAAATCGGATCCAGCAGCACATCAAACAGCTTATCCACCATGATCAAGTGGGCTTCATCCCTGGGATGCAAGGCTGGTTCAACAT
>NW_012101523.1:68945-106695 GCF_000951045.1 Mandrillus leucophaeus | reverse complement strand
TCTCAGCAAACTATCGCAAGAACAGAAAACCAAACACCACATGTTCTCACTCACAGGTGGGAACTGAACAATGAGATCACTTGGACACAGGAAGGGGAACCTCACACACCTGGGCCTACTGTGGGGTGGCAGAGGGGGGAGGGATAGCATTAGGGGATATACCTAATGTAAATGACAAGTTAATGGGTGCAGCACACCAACCTGGCACATGTATACATATGTAACAAACCTGCATGTCTTGCACATGTATCCTAGAACTTAAAGTATAATAATAAAAAAAGAAAATGCAGATAAACAAAAATACAAAATAAAGCTTTTTCTAATCCTACTGCCCAGAGATAATCACTTCTAACACTTTGATGAATGTCCATTCCAGATTTTTTGTTTGTTTTTAACATGTATACATGTAAAAGGAAAGACTGAACCATACCTAAATATCCATCAATATGGGAAAGATTACATAAATAAGAACATCCATACTAAGGAATATTCTACAATTGATAAAAGTAATGATAAGGAGCTATAAGACCTGATATGGAAAGCCTGCCAATATATACATTGAAGATTTAAAAAAGGAAGGTTAAAAAATAGGACAGTGTTATCTTGGATATGACACTAAAAGCATAGGAAACACATGAAAAAAGACTAAATTTGACCAAATCAAAATTAAACCTTTGTGCACAAAAGGACACTATGAATAAAGTGAAGAGGAAACCCACAGAATGGGGGAAAACAATTGCAAATCACTTCGTAGAAAGGGGTTATTATCTAGAATATATAAAGAATGCTTATAACTCAACAACAACAAAAACAACCCATTCAATAAAAAGGACAAAAGGACTCGGATTTCTCCAAAACAGCTACACAAATGGCCAATAAGCACACATGAAAATGCTCAATATCCAGGTTACACCTCGGGGAGGGGGGCGGAGTAAGATGGCCGAATAGGATCAGCTCCAGTCTCCAGCTCCCAGCACGACCAACACAGAAGACAGGTGATTTCTGCATTATCAAATGAGGTACTGGGTTCATCTCACTGGGGAGTGCCGGACAGTCGGTGCTGGTCAGCTGTTGCAGCCCGACCAGCAAGAGCTGAAGCAGGGCGAGGCATCCCCTTACCTGGGAAGCGCAAAGGGGAAGGGAATCCCTTTTCCTAGCCAGGGGAACTGAGACACACAACACCTGGAAAATCGGGTAACTCTCACCCCAATACTGCGCTTTAAGCAAATAGGCACACCAGGAGATTATATCCCACACCTGGCCAGGAGGGTCCCACGCCCACGGAGCCTTCCTCATTGCTAGCACAGCAGTCTGTGATCTAACCGCAAGGCAGCAGCCAGGCTGGGGGAGGGGCGCCCGCCATTCCTGAGGCTTAAGTAGGTAAACAAGGCCCTGGGAAGATCGAACTGGGTGAAGCTCACAGCAGTTCAAGGAGGCCTGCCAGTCTCTGTAGACTCCACCTCTGGGGACAGGGCACAGCTAAACAACAACAACAACAACAACAAAAAAGCAGAAACCTCTGCAGACGCAAGCGACTCTGTCTGACAGCTTTGAAGAGAGCAGTGGATCTCCCAACACGGAGGTTGAGATCTCAGAACCGGCAGACTGCCTGCTCAAGTGGGTCCCTGACCCCTGAGTAGCCTAACTGGGAGACATCCTCCACTAGGGGCAGACCGACACCCCACACCTCACACGGTGGAGTAAACCCCTGAGAGGAAGCTTCCAAAGCAAGAATCAGACAGGTACACTCACTGTTCAGCAGTATTCTATCTTCTGCAGCCTCTGCTGCCGACACCCAGGCAAACAGGGTCTGGAGTGGACTTCAAGCAATCTCCAACAGACCTACAGCTGAGGGTCCTGACTCTGTCTCTTATACACATCTAGATGTGTATAAGAGACAGAGCATACATATGTAACAAACCTGCACGTTATGCACATGTACCCTAGAACTTAAAGTATAATTTAAAAAAAAAATGAAAATGCTCAATATCAATAATTATTAGGGAACTGAAAGTCAAAACCATAATCAGATACCACTTTACACCCATTAGGATGAGAATTATACAAAAAAAATAATAACAAAAGAAGCAGAATGGTGAGGATGTGGAGAAAAAAACCCTTGTGAACTGGTGGTGAAAATGTTAAATGGTACAACTACCATGGAAAATA
Organism: Mandrillus leucophaeus; assembly: GCF_000951045.1. Lineage (NCBI taxonomy): Eukaryota > Metazoa > Chordata > Mammalia > Primates > Cercopithecidae > Mandrillus > Mandrillus leucophaeus. The sequence goes on along the minus strand of NW_012101523.1, from coordinate 104,526 downwards.
GTACAGCAAGTCGTCAAGATATTAAACACAGAATTACCATATGATCCAGCAATTCCACCTCTGGGAATATATCCAAAAGAATTGAAAGCAGGGACACAAACAGATATTGGTACATTCACGACCACGGCAGCATTATTCCCAATAGCCAAAAGAAGAAACAACCCAAGTATCTATCCATGGATGAATGGATAAGGCTGTTTTTGCTCTACAAAGGCAGAATGGAGTCATGGTAATGAAGACCATACAGCTCAATAAACCTAAAATATTTACTGTGCTATCTGGCCTTTCACAGAAAAATTTCGTGATCCTTGGCCTACACAATTACCTACTGGAAATCGTGGTTCTCAGATGTTTTTTGGTATATACCTACAATGGAATATTATTTGGCTTTTTTAAAAAAAAGGAGAGGGCCAGGCACGGTGGCTCACATCTGTAGTCTTAGAGTTTGCGAGGCCAAGGCGGGAGGATGGCTTGAGCCCAGGAGTTCAAGACCAGCCCAGGCAACATAGAGAAACCTGGTCACTACCAAAAAATTGTATAATTTTTTAAATGTGGGTATGGTGGTGTGTGCCTGTAATCCCAGCTACTTGGGAGTCTGGGGTTGGAGGATTACTTGAGCCCAGGAGGTTGAGGCTGCAGTGAGCTATGATCAACCCATTGCACTCCAGTCTGGGTAACACAGTGAGAGCTTGCCTCAGAAAAAAAAAAGGAAAGGAAATGACGCATACTACAACATCAGTCATTTTAAGGATGCTAGCAACCAGCTCATCATTTTGAAAACTGGTAAGTAAAGAAAATATTAATGCATTCATCATGCTTTGCTGTTTTTCTTTTGTTTTGTTTTGTTTTTGTTTTTTGAGACAGGGTCTCACTCTGTCACCCAGGCTGGAGTGCAGTGGCCTGATCTAGGCTCACTGCAGCCTCCACCTCCTGGGCTCAAGTGATCCTCCCAACTCAGCCTCCTGAGTAGCTGGGGATATAGCTGTGTGCCAGCATGCCTGGCTAATTTTTGAATTTTTTGTAGAGACTAATTTAAACAAACAAGCAAAAGTGATAAAGACTTCTGAAAAATCCTCTCCTCCATAAAATCAATAAAAACACCAGCAAAAATAGTCAAAACCAACATTTTTAAAACTCTGGAAAATAACCAAACGCTTGCAACAATCTGAGCAGTAATTATCAAAGAAAAGTGCTCAGTAAGAACTGTGAGTTCTGTGGCATGCTAAGCTGCCTATTCTCATCTCCCCCATTCTCCACCTCCATGGTAACCTTCAAAACAACAGCCCGTAATCACAGAGCAAACCAGCAGCCTGGCAGACTCTGCAGGGGTAAAATGGGTTTGGAGCTCCTTCAATGCCCAATTCCCAATTATTATTTGACCTGTGTAGTGGTTCCCTGGAAGACTTCACTCACAAAGGTGTCTCTGGTTTATCTAACTAGGAGTTTGCCCAGTGTAAACAGCTTTTCCCCAGGAGGCATTTGTCCAAAACAATCAGAGATACTTGTTTAACATTGAGGCTGCATGAAGTGGTGAATAACAATTGGGGAAAACAATAAGCTAACCAAAAAGCTGGGAATGAGATGTCCACAGGTGGCCTTGAAAAACTCCAACATATTCCTGAAAATCTAGAAGACCGCATGTCTACGTGAGGCTCTGCGTATGCCAGAGCTTTGTGCATGCCCAGAAACGACCTGAGAAGGTCCTAAGCTATCATCTATGGCTAACCTACAGACTCTGAGGAAGCAGGAAGTAAAGGCTAGAACAAAGTTGTCAACTACCTTGGCTGAGTGTTGAAGGTGTACCCCAACACAGACACATATGTGCACGCGCACACACACACACACACACACACAGCCCACCGAAAATAACCAAGTCTCCCATGAAAAACCAGGTAATGCCAGGTCTGGGGTAGGGAAAATTCAAGGTGGGCTTGGAACACCTGTTGCTCTAGAAACCAAGGCAATGTCTAAAATTCAATGGAATTATGACAAAAGAAGACAGTTTAAAGTGTTCCCACTGGCTACATTTTGGACAATTTGAAACCTAAAAAGAATATTGTCAATAATATATAAAATATTAAATAAATAAAAATCTCTGAATACAGAGTGAGAAATTAAAAAACAGAACCTTTTTTTAAAAAACAGAAGAATGAGCGAAGAAGGAATGACAGAATTAGAAAATAACCGTTTGCAACTCTCCATGTTAAATACTATTTCAGGCAAGGATCATCAATGTACACTAAAGCCATGGTGTGAAAGATTGTTGCAAGACAGAATATTTACACCTTGTCAAGGTATCACCCTGCAGATTTCTTACAGGGAAACATGGATCTATACAACAGAGTATGTGTAGGTCACCACCTGTGCAAGTAATACTGAGTCAAACTGACACCATGAACTTCCTGATATGATGCAACATAAATCACGCATCACTTTTGATGTGCTGCTGCCACAAATGTTCAATCCAATTCTAATTAAACCTCAGACCTTATTGATCAATTCACAGGTATTATGTGAGGGAGATCAACAAATTAAATGGAAAATGATCAGACAAATCCAGAATATGGGACATGCTACAATACAACTGGAATGAACTCTTTAAGAAGTCAATACCATGAAAAAATAAGCACATGAAATAAAAGAGACTAAAGAGACAGAAAAACTAAATGCAATGAGTGAGCCTTGACCAGATCAAGGGGAGAAACAACTATAAAAGGAGAAATTTTAACATAGATTGGATATTAGAAAATATTTAGAAATTATAATTTTTTAGGCATACTAGTGAGATGATGTTATAAAGAAGATCCTTATTTTTAGGAGAGTCATGCTAAAGTATTACTATTTAGAAGTAAGTGTTTTGATATCTGCAAATTAACAAGGCTCAGCTAGCTAGTTGGGTGGAGGAATAAGATAAGATAAATAGATACATAGATAGAAGGAAGATAGATAGATAGATAGATAGATAGATAGATAGATAGATAGATAGATCAATAGACAGATATAGAGTGATAGGGATAATGAACCAATGTAGCAAAATATAAGTAATTATTGAATCTAGCTGAAAAAATGTACAGTAGTTAATTGTGTTATTTTATCAACTTTTATGTATGCTTGAAAATTATACACTGTACAATTTTGGGGATAAAACCACATTCCAATGTCACTAACATCTATTTGACACCAAATTCCTAAATAAAATATTTGAAAAGAAAATTTAATCATAAATTTGAATTATGCACTATATACAAATGGAGTTTACCCAATAAATGCTAGTGTTGCTCAAATTTAGGAAACCTACTAATGTAATTTACCATATTAATAGACAAAGTAGAAAAATTTGATTACCTCAAATAAGTTTCCAGCATTTAGTAAAATTCAGTCATGATTCCTGATAAAAATTCTGTATATAAAATAAAGTAAATGTTTGTAACACCATTTACAAATGCCAAGTCATGATTAATATGCTTCATGCATAAACATTAGAAACATTGCTGTTTAATTGGGGAAATGATGGGATGCCAGTTAGCACCATATGACTTAAGAGTTTTTAAAAGATTAGCCAAGGTTGTTAGGCAAGAAAAAGGAGTCTAACCATTAAAAATAAAGAAGAAATTAATATTTAAAAATTATTAGATTTTAGAAATACCAAGAATAATCATTTAGAAAAACAATGGGAGAAAATGCCCCATTTGCGATGGCTAGAAAAAAGACGGAATATGTTGGAATGAACTTTTAAAAAATGGGTACAACTGGCTGTGTGCAGTGGCTCATGCCTGTAATCCTAGCACTTTGGGAGGCTGAGGCGGGTGGATCACCTGAGGTCAGGAGTTCAAGACCAGCCTGGCCAACATGGCAAAACCCTGTCTCTACTAAAAAACACAAAATTTAGCTGGGTGTGGTGGCACGCGCCTGTAATCCCAGCTATTCGAGAGACTGTGGCTGGAGAATCACTTGAACTCAGGAGGCAAAGGTTGCAGTAAGCCAAGATCGCACCACTGCATTCCAGCCTGGGCGACAGCACGAGACTCCGTTCCCACCCCCCAAAAAATGGGCACAACCTTCAAAAACATTTAAATCTCTCTCTCTCTCAAGACATAAAAAAATGCCTTGAGAAAATCAAAGGAAAATATTAATTCATTTGAAATAAAAATTAAGCAAAATAAAATGTCGAAGAAGGAAAAATTATAATTATAGGCAAAGACTGTTTTCTAAATATCCAGAGTATTTACAAATCAGTAAGAAAAAACAGAAATTAGCAGGAAAATTGGTCAGACACTTGAAAAACTAGTTCACAGAAAAATCAAAATGTCAAGAAGATTATGAAAAGAGAGAAGAGAAATTACAGTATCATTGAGAACTAAAAGCACATAAAGACGTGCTTGCACAAATGTACAAAGATGTTGTAACACAGACAGAAAATCTAAATGCTCATTGATATGAGTCTAGTTAAATAAATTATGTAATATCCTCTTATACCACCAGTTAAAAAACAAGCCAATTGGGTGCAGTGGCTCACACCTGTAATTCCAGCACTTTGAGAGGCTGAGGCGGGTAGATCACTTGAGGTCAGGAGTTCAAGACCAGCCTGGCCAACATGGTGAAACCCTGTCTCTACTAAAAAGTACAAAAATTATCCGGGCATGGTGGCTGGCACCTATAATCCCAGTTACTCAGGAGGCTGAGGCATGAGAATTGCTTGAACCTGGGAGGCGGGGGTTGCAGTGAGCCGAGACCATACCACTGAACACCAGGCTGGGGGACAGAGTGCGACTCCATCTCAAAAACAAAAAAACAAGCCAACTTATGAGAACTGATAGGCAAAAACCCTCAGTGAATAAAAACAAATTGTAAAAAAAATTATACCTAATGATCCAATTCTGTATACTTCTCAAAATCATAGATGTTTGTATGGAAAGGTGCACACATACACATCCATAGTAAATATCTTAATAGAAGCAACCATTCATACTGTTTAGACCTCTGAAAAGTGGAACTGGTTAGGAGTTTGTGGATGGTAGAAGGTGACTTTTACTTTCCATTTTATATCCTTCTGTGCCATTTGAAGTTTTTATAAGTTTTATAAAAAGCATGTCTTAATTTTACAATATAAATTATCAATATATATTATGCATCCTCAACCACTTCATCCTCATCCCAGGAAGGACACACTAATATGATAACAGGTGTAATCTCTTGGCAGTGTGATTGAATATGTGATATGTTTGTCAATTTCCTTGCCTGGATATTCTGGATTTTTTACAACAAATATACAGCGCATTATATATGTAATAAAAATTGTTTTGAAAGTACATATAAATTAGAAAGCTTTACTGAACTGAAGAAAACCTATCTGGGCAGATTGGTTGGGCTCTCTTGCAAAATCTTTGTGAATGTAGGCTGTGGTATCTTGGGGAAGCATTTGTCTAGGGATGTGTGTGCGTACATGTGTATATTCCAACCATCACCCCATTGATAATTACACACTTTAGTGAAACTTTGCAAATCAAACCCCCTTGCCATTGATTTTAGCCAAAAAGGCTCAAACTTGAGGAAAATGTTCTTCTGGGTGGAGCTGCCTACTATATAACTCTTGGAGAGAAAGCACACTGCAGAGCACCTAGGCAAAGCTAGGAACAAGGAGCATCCTATAAGGATCATCTCCTAAACTCAAATTCCCTTTCATTTCTGTAACTCTCCATTAAAGTTTGATACATTTGTAGAAGTCTCTGTGATACGCTGATAGGGCAGTACCTCCCAAACATTTTATCTAAATATGAATCATCTAGAAAACCTGTTAAAACAGATACCTGCTCCACCCATAGAAATTCAGATCCAGCAGTTTAGGGTGGAGCCCAAGAATGTGCCCGACCAGCAGCCTCTCAGGTGACGCTGATACTGCTAGACTGTGAGCCACATTTTGAGCAGCATGGGTGCAGGATATAGAGGGGGAGAACTCAAATCATAAAGGGCAGAAAGGGAGGACTGGTCCATAGTCGCAAACTTTTCAGCACTTCTTCACTGTACTGCAAGAGATGACCCAGTTCTAGGTCTGACCAGAAATGAAATGAGAATCCTCTGAGGCAGAGGATTTTAAGGAGGGAGGAGCCAGGAGTACCAGGTGCTCTGCAGATGAGGGCTTAAAAGTGCCTTTTGGATGAGCAGTAAAGAGACTGTTAATGTGCTTTGCCAAAGCAGTTTCAATCAAGTAGCTGGCACAGGAAACTGTGATCTGAGGAATACATGAGGATGAAAAATTAGAGACAGCAAGTGTAAACAGTTTTTTCAAGACTTGGCAGTAAAGAGTAGGTGAAAGATTAAGGTGGTAGCTGGAGACATGATTATGTTTAAAATAGTGTTCTATATATATATATAAAATTTAAAAATATTACACACCTATATACATACACATATATAAACATACATGTATATATATACACATATGTATATACACATATATAGACATTTTTAAAATTATACTTATATTTAAGATGGGAGACACCCATTGGTCATATTAACCCTGATAGGAAAGAGAGAGTGAAAGAAGATAAAGGAAAGAGAGGGGAAGATGGGTGGAGTGAGTTCTCTGAGGACACAGAGGAGCTGGAATGCAGAACACAGATGGAGGGATTAATTAGTCTTGGAAAGGAAGACAGACATTTGTGCCTCTGTAGCGGGAGAAAGCAGGGAACGGATGGGTACAGCTGCAGGGCGAGGTCTCTTCTGATGGTTTCTGTTTTGCTAGGATTTTTTTTTTTCTAATCTTCCTTGGAGCCTTGCATAGAATCAGTTTTTGTATTAAATGGTGCATGAATGTTTGAAAAGAAAGTATATTCCCTCACCATGCAATGCTCTGTTATCTATTAATGTAATATTAGTAATTATATTGTGCAGATTCTATATGTAATTTTCACTCACTTCAAGGTATTAAAATCTCTCAGAAGTTTTACTGATTTCAATTTCATCTTATATAACTACAGGGGATTTTTCTTTACATATTTTGATGCAATGGCATTTGGTTCACAAATTCTCTAAACTATTTGTTTTTTGATTATCAACAAAGTACTCATTTTGTATTTTTGCTTGAAATTCTACTTGTACTGATACAAAGACTATTACCCACGCTTTCTGTATCTTGCCCTTTAGAATGGGCCATTCATAAATCGCAGACAAATGGCCTCCTGGTAAAGGCCCCCCTCAGTCTGGAGGTAGACCTAGGGCTGGAGGCGATGATAAAGAGAGGAAGCAATTGTAAGTACAGTAAGAAAGAGCAGGCTGCTGCTTGTGGTTCAGCACAAGCTCAGTATAGACTGCCTGAAACCTCCTATCAGAAGAATGCAGATGGCATTGCCAAGCAGGTCTGATTCTAAGCCTGCTTTGAAATCCTGTACTTTCTAATGGTGTATAAGCCAATTATTGAAAACATATCAGATGGTGGCTGGGCGTGGTGGCTCATGCCTATAAACCCAGGACTTTGGGAGGTTAAGGTAGGAGATCGCTTGAGGTTAGCAGTTTGAGATTAGCCTGGGCAACATAGTGAGACCTTGTCTCAATAAAAAATTTAAAAATTAGCCAGGTGTGGTGGTACAAGCTTGTAGTACCAGCTACTTAAGAGGCTGAGGCAGGAGGATCCCTTGAACCCAGGAGGTCGAGGCTGCAGTGAGCCATGATTATGCCATTGCATTCGGCCTAGGCGACCGTGTCTAATTTTAAAAAGAAAATATATAAGATGAAGAGAAAAGGTTTCCTCTCCATCCCATCCTATGGTGTTGGTAACAGTAGGCTCATGTCTGGGACACCTAGATTTGTTGTTGATGGTGGTAACTGGTTCCTGTTGATCACATTCATTGTTTGGAATTATTTCAAAACTGTCTCACTGAAATTTGGAATTATTTCAAAACTGTCTCACTGAAATTTGGTAGTAAGAGATTCTTGATACTGCTACTCACTGTGCCATCCACCGGAGCTCCTTCTTGTCACTCTTTAAATGCCATTTGCATTATTTTTACTCTACAAACTACTGGGAGAGGCAATATGGTATAGTGGTTATGATCACAGATTCTGGAGCCAGACAACCTGGGTTGGAATGTCAGCACTGCCACTTGCTGTGTGACCTTGGGCAAGTTACTTACCCTCTCTGTGCCTCAGTTACATCTGTGAAATGAGGATAACAGGAATATCTGTTCCAAGGGGTTGTTGTAAGTGTTCAATGAGGTAATATATGTAAAGGGCTTAGAAAAGGCCCTGGTGCCAACTAGGGGTTGGGTAAGTTTAAGTTATTATTAAAACCATGTTGAGCACTTACTATGCCACCAGGCAACATGCTAAGGAACTTGAGATAAATTACCTCATTCATGCTAATGGAAACTCATTTCTACAATTAAGACAATTAAAATTTTACAAGGTTAAAGTGACTTGCCCAAGATCACAGTGTTCCTAAGCATTAGAACCAGGGTAAGGACCCAAAACTACACTTTTAAATCCTTCTACTATGAGACCAAGTGATGCTGTATAAGGCCGGGCGCGGTGGCCCACGCCTGTAATCCCAGCACTTCGAGAGGCCAAGACGGGCGGATCATGAGGTCAGGAGATCGAGACCATCCTGGCTAACACAGTGAAACCCCGTCTCTACTACAAATACAAAAAATTAGCCGGACGTGGTGGCGGGCGCCTGTAGTTCCAGCTACTTGGGAGGCTGAGGCAGGAGAACGGCATGAACCCAGGAGGTGGAGCTTGCAGTGAGCCCAGATTGCACCACTGAACTCCAGCCTGGGCGACGGAGCGAGACTCCGTCTCCAAAAAAAAAAAAAAAAAAAAAAATGATGCTGTATAAACTCAAATTCACTCATCACACACAGAGTTTCATTGTATGGGTTTCACTTGTTTGATTTTGCAATCACTGTACTGACCGAAGATTCACTGACTTTCCCTCCCACACAGAAATGCTCAAGTCCAGCTGTTCCATCAGATTTTTTCTGTGTCTCATTTCCTGTTGGATATCACAGCTTTGCTAAGTAGCAAGATGTACAGGAAATAAATTGTCCACACAATATTAACTAATCAATAAACATCAGTTTCAGCCCAGAAGGACTGTAATTTATATCAGATCATTTATTTTCACTATGAAGTTCAACCAGAACTACATCAACCTAAATATATACATTCCAACATAAAACAAGGAAACGAATGTTTTAGTGACTCTCACTTTGACAACCTCACCTCCACTTTACTATTTTTTTTTTTTTTTTTTGGTTTTTTGGTTTGTTTTTTTTTTTGGTGTGTGTTTTTTTAGTAGGTTGGGTTTTTATTTCTGAACAAAATTTTCTGTCAAGTATTTTTCATGTTACATTTCTAGAACCTGCATTTATTTTCTCCTTCTGCTATTTAGATTCAAACACACACACACACACACACACACACACCATTCCCAAGGCATAAAGTAGTTTTTTTAAAAAATAAGAAAAGTATCTAAATACATGTTAATACTAATAATTTGAATCCTAAAGAAAATTGCAAAAAAAAATAGGTTTTATTTTTAAGGAACACATTTTTTTAATGTGAGATAATGCTGTGAAAACATTTTGTAAACTGAAAAAAATAAAGTGTTTGTTAATGCCCTCACACACCCATAACTATCTGGTATCACTTAGACTACAAAGAGTTGCCTAGGCAGGGCACAGTGCCTCACACTTTGTCCCAGCACTTTGGGAGGCTGATACAGGTGGATCACCTGAGGTCAGGAGTTCAAGACCAGCCTGACCAACATGATGAAACCCCATCTCTACTAAAAATACAAAATTAGCTAGGCATGGTGGCATGTGTAATCCCAGCTCTTTAGGAGGCTGAGGCAGGAGAATCACTTGAACCTGGGAGGTGAAGGCTGCAGTGAACTGAGATTGTACCATTGCACTCCAGCCTGGGCAACAAGAGCAAAACTCCATCTCAAAAGAAAAAAAAAAAAAAAGAGTTACCCAGCATGGCATTGTACAGAACAGGGTCTGCACAATTTTTCAAAAGTAGGATAGAAAGTTTGCTTCAAGCTCATCCGTCATTCTGTAGGAGCAGTGGGGGATTTTGGAAGGCAAGAAAAGGAAAAGTCAATGGATGGCAACACTGATTCTGTAGCTGGAGGACTATCTATACACTACTTTGCAAATGGGGGTGAGAAAAATGTAATATGCCAGTGAGCAAAAGTAGGAAAAGCAAATGTAGGAAATTAATAGCAAATTTTTTACAAGGGAAGGAAGGAACACAGCAGAGTTTTGCCTTGGTGAGAAAATCAGCTGCAAACTGAAAACTGACTCTCATGCCTTGAGCTATTAGGCCACATTACTAAAGTCTGTAATTGCTGAATCTGCAAATGAGTATCTTCAGCCCTTAGCTCCTATGCAGAAACATCTGCTCCTAACCTGAGGTATGTTTATTTACTGGCCTAAATTGCCTTCACCTCAAAAGACCATGGTAACAGCCAGACTGACTAATAATGTATGCTTCTGTGCTCATTGGCAGGGCTAGCTTTGGAACGGCATGCAGGAGAGGGGACTATGTCACACAGCATCTAATAACAAATATCTGTCCAGATGTTCTCGAGCATCATAGTGTAACACTCATTTTCTGCCCTTTACACTGCCTCTAAGGAATCAGGAGGCTGGTGAGGATGAGACAGTCATCTGCCTTCTGACTCTGTAGTGGGGCATCAGACACTGAAAAGCAGAGGCGTTAACCAAAGGCATGCACCAGCGGCCACCTGGGAAGTTTAGCAACCTACAATTGCCCAGATTTACCGCTCAAAATTCTAGGGTGGGGCCTGAGGATTAGAACATGGGACAAGTTCCCCAAGTGCTCCTGATGTGCATGCTGGGTTAGGAACCATGGAGCTGGCTGGGCTCTGCCAAGGGGAAACAAGGGGTAGGTTGGTTGAGGCAGCCTTTGCTCCCCTCTGGCTCCATTTCTGTGCTATCTTTGTTCCCTGCCCCATCACTCTAAGCCTCGGTGCACCTGTCACCTCATGCTCATCTAGCTGTCCTTGGAAGACACTTTGGGAGGGTGGTTAAGCACATGAACTCTGAGGTCAAAACCATCTTGACCACTCACCAATTGTGAGACCTTGACCAAGCTGCTTAATTTCATTGAGCCTATTTCTCCATTTGTTAAATGGGCAGGGTACAGTAGTACCTGCCTTGTAGGGTTATGCTAAGAATAAATAATGTCATACATGAACAAATACATAGCACAGTGTAAGCATACAAACTCTGGGGGCCACTATTATTATTACTTTCCCAATAAGTATTTTTACTAATAATCCCAGTGCTCTCAGCTGGTCAGCAGGTGTCAGGTCTCCCAGGTGACCCTGGGTGTTGCAGTGCTTGGCTACCAACAAGCTGCTTCTGATTTTAATTCACATTCCTCAGGGACTGCTGCCATAGGGATGCTGGTCTAAGTGAGCTCTTCAGTTCTGTGTAGGGCAAGTCAACACACCTTTACTGAAAACATACTGGGTGCCAGGTACTGGGCCAGGTGCATGAGGTTCTTGAGGAGCTCACATACCAATGAGGGGATCAGTGCACAAACTACACCTCTCTCTTGCAGGTTGTGACAATAATATGTTAAAAGGCAACCAAGTAGAAGTTCATGGGAGGTAAGAGAAAACTTCACACCAACTCATTCTTGTGGTGTATCTAAAATTTCCTAGGCCCTTTAAGAACAAAGACAAGCCATCACTGTCAAGCCTTTCATTAAAAGTTTGGAAAATTGCTTCTCATAAGTTCCTGGGATTTGTTTCTCTAAACGCCATTCAATCCTAAGATCTATTTTTTTTTCAAACAATGAGCAAATCACACATACACTTTAATAGATTTTCAGAGCTAGAAGAGGTCTTGGAAATTATCCCTGCTCACTGTGCAGATGAAAAAGTTGAGGCCCCAGTAAGTGAAGCATCTTGCCTAAGAAGATAGATTGTTAGAGGCCAAACTGAGGTTATTACTCCAGTCTTTGGTTTCCAGTCCAGTTCTATTGCACAATATCATTTAGTCCCACTGAAATCATAACAGGAAGCAGAATCATCTCCAGCAAAGGCCATGTATTCATTTGTTCAACATTAACTGAGCTCCTATGATGTGTTCAGTACTGCACTAGCACTAGGAATAAAATGGTGAACACCATGGCACCTGCTCTTGCAAAGCTTACTAGTGGGAGACACAAATTAAAAAAAATAAATGAAATAATCACTTCTTTCCCTAAAGGCTAAGCAAGAACTAAACAGAAAGAGAAGGGCCTACTTTACGTAGAGTGGTCAAAGAAAGCCTCTCTGAGGAGGCGACACTTGTGCTCAAGGTTGAGAAAGAGGTAACTATGTTGAAGAGCTGGGAGACACATGTTCCAGATTCAGGGACGGGTTCATGCAAAGGCCCATGGGGGGAATGGGCACCTGACATTCTGGAATCTCCCAGAAAGCCAGTGTAACTGGAGATTAGGGAATGAAGAGCAGATGGCAGCACATGATGTCACACAGGGGCCAGATGATATAGGCTTTAACGGTTTTGGAGAGGGATGCGGATTTTATCACAGGTGTAAGGCAATTCATGAAGAGGCCAGGGAGTTCACAGTCTGTCTGCTTCTCCAGGTAAAATACGATCTATGACATTCCTTTGCAATACAGTCTACATGCTATTTTTTCATTATCTCTCTTCATGAACAGGGCCAGAAGACACACAAAAACATGCAAAAGAGCTAGGCAAGGACTAGAACCCAGGAGTCTTCATTTGTAGTCACAGGGTCTTCCTTCCAGGCCACACTCTCCCTTGCTGAATTAAATGGAGGAGGGGGCAACTTTTAATTCCGTTAAAAGGAACAGATATTTGGTTAGAATATTCCTTTCCCAGCCACAGTTCTGACAGAAGAGTATAACCAGCCAGAATCTCACCCTAGAAAGACGAATGGCGAGGGAGCAAGAGATAATGTGGGAAGACAGGAGAATGAAAACCAATCCATATTACCATGTTAGCAGACCCTTTATATCCTATACAATCTTCCCTGTGATGGAACAAGTTAAAGTTGTAAATTGTTTTTGGGAGTGACAGTCAAAGGAGAAATGAACAGTGGATGAAGGGAAAAAAATCTTTAAGAATTACCCTGTGAGGCAGCCCCACGACCCACGTAGCCCAGGATTCTATTTGTGTCAAGGAATGCATTAGAAGAGTGTGTGTTTATCTTCATACTGTCAAAACTTGAGCAAAATGCTGGTGTTCCCAGCTGGCCTTAGGTATCACCATATCAATAGACTTGGCTGCCACCATGTAAAAATGGACAAAAAGCTTAGAATAGACAAGCCGATCTTGTTTATTTGCCTCACACATGTGTGCCCTGATGTGGACAAGACCAAAATAAGGAACAAACCTGGAAATACAACTAAATTTCTAAATGCCAAGTCAAGACTCTCCAAATAGATATGTTTGCTTCTTTGTTGTTGTTTTTGGAGCTTTCTCACTTTAATAACTGAGTGGCCTCTAGTTCCCTTTTCCAATATCCAAAGCCGTTTATGTTGGTTGTCAGTTCCGTCTCTCTCCTCCTCCCTCTGAACAGGAAATCTGTGTGTTGTATCTGGATAAATTTCTGATTTTTTTTCATAGCAAAGCTTTTGGCTCCAGGCTCTTACACCTTGTGTCTGCCTCACTGCATGACGGAAATGATATCCTGTGTACAGTCTTGTGCACTTTCTCCAGTGCAGGGCTGTGCCAACAGCATCTCATTGCCATGTCCTGACTCAGTGTGAGTCCCAGGGAAGATCGGAATTAATTCTTGGCAAGGTATGGAATGTAGGAGCTGCATGGATTCTGCAGGCTCCAGTGATGCACACTCAGGAGGAGACATGGCTTCATTTCCCACATTTCTTTCACACAAAGAATGATTACAGGGAAGTGCTTCCATATGGCCTAGGGAAAAGCCCAGCCAAAAACAGCTTCAGCTGGTCAGTTTCAGAGCTGTAACAGACATGATGGGGCCATAATTAGAATCAAGATGGTGAAGGACTGTGTTTTCATACAGGCAGGAATCTTTGCTACCTTTAGCCTTAGCTCAAGCACATGCATATGAAACCTGATAAAATGCATATGAACATCCTGTGTAAAATGCATATGAACATCATGCCCTGTACTGAAGGATCTGTCTGTGTACTCCAGTTTTGCTTTCTATGTAGAAACTGATTTTTAAAAATTGGACATTTTAGGGGTTCTTAACCTGGAATGTCCTAAACAGGCATCAGGGGTCTGAGAACCTCACAAAAAAATCAGAATGGCAAATCTGGGGCTTATAAGTACACATGCATTTTCCTGGAAAGAAAATGCATAACTTTTAATAGATTCTCAAAAGCATATGTAATCAAAAAGCTGAAAATCAAGAGAGAGAGAGAAAATAATGAACTACCTTGCATTTCAGTACCTCTTCTGCACACTTCTCCAAATAAGACTGCCCTTTGGCACAATTTCATTTGGCGTCTACTCTGGTTCAATTAGAATTTTCTCAAGTTCTAATCTTTCCTGGACCCTGACAAAACGAGGTATTTTCTGATGAGATTTCCAAACTTTCTAAGGCCAACACTAACTCTACATACTTCCATTACACCCCTATCCGGCTGTTGTCTTTCTCTCTTACTCCCCTCAACCACATGGCTTCCTGAATGAACACTTCTCAGTATAGCCTGTCTCTTCAAACTGTGTTCACTGATCTGAGTTCTAAAACTGGTTTGTCCTACAATTCACTCTGTTTTCACACTTTCAAGGTTTTCCTCCATACCAAGGAGTAGCTCTCTTAAAATCAATCCCCAGATGGACTGATTGTTGACTTTCAAATATGTTTACAAACACCCACATTTACACTTAAAGTATATAAGATGTGTTGAAAGGGGCAAATTTCCCTTATCCCCCTCACAGGGCGTGCAACAGGGGGAGTGGCTTGCTTCCTCTGTGCCCAGCAGCTCAAGCCCGTAGCGGGAGCATGCAGACAGGCAGGTCATGGGGAGTTTGGGGCTCCAACCCCAGGGCAGTGTCTAGAGTTGAGTGTTTACAGCTCCCAAAGTTCCAGCGTGTGTTACAGTGTGCTCTTTCAGCTTAGCTGTCCACAGGTGGCTTGTGTTAATCAGCTCAGTTAGAACCTCTGCCTCATCTCCAGGACAGAGGGCTTTCTGTATCCCAGGGCTTTCTGTATCCCTTGCCACTCCATCCACCTTCTGCCTCCCCATCCACCTGCTGAGAGCTACCTCCACCATTCAATAAATCTTTGCACTCATTGTCCAAGCCCATGTGCGATCCATTTTTTTTCCAGTACCATGGGCTTGGAGAATGAGTGCAAGGTTTTATTGAATGGTGGAGGGAGGTAGCTCTCAGCAGATGAGTGAGGAGGCAGAAGGGGGATGGAGTGGGACGGTGGTCTTCCCCTGGAGTTGGGTCGCTTAGCAGCTGGGCTCTCGTCCATCTACCCTTGACCAAATTTCCCTCTGCATCTGTGTCATTCCACTGTCAATGTCCTGTCGGCGTCTGTGTGTTCTTCTGCCAGTGTGTTCCTCTCAACATCCAGTCACTTGTGTGTGTGACCGTTGGGATCTTGGGGTTTTTACAGGCACAGAATGGGGGACACGGCAGGCCAGAGTGGTCTTGGAAAATGCAACATTTGGGTACGAAAACAGAGTCCCTGTCCTCACCCACGCCAGTGGGCACAGGCCCAAGGGGGGAGCCCTAGCCAGGAACCCCACCCTTCTCTACCCAGCAATTTCCTGCCCACCTCCCGTATCAGTGTGACACCCTTTGGGACCCCAATGAGTAATATTTTTAACAAAAACGCAGCTAGCATTTACTGAGTACTGTCTAATTACTATGCTATTTGGAGTTCTCAACATGGGTTGATCTTTTAAATCCTGACAACATCTCTACAAAGGCAGTACTGTTGTTATTCCCAGTTTAAAATTAGAGATCCAAGATACCCATGGAAGTGAAATACTTAAATAACTCTGCACAGCTCATAAGCAACAGACCCAGGACTTAACCCTGGAAGGCTGGCTCCAGACCCCAATTTCTTAACCACTTCCCAATATTTCCTTTCATAATTAATTATGGGAGATGTTTCTTAACATTTCTCATCCTTAGTTTCCTCATCTGTAAAACAGGTAGGACATTATCCAAATTATAATATAAGAATGCTGGTAGAATTAAATGATATGTCTGAAGAGAACTTCGGTAATTACAAAGCATTTGATCAATATTAGTAATAACCAAATGGATAGAATGCTAACTACTTGGTTTCCTGCCTCCTTGGAAGCCAGGGTGTCACACACCATAATTCTGGTCAATGAAGCAAAATTCCCTGGGGAGAATATCCTTTCCTGAATAAAGAGCACAGTATTTAAAAAATGCTTTTCACACTATGTTCTTCCTTATTATCTGGGATGTGGATGTAACATCTCAATGTCCAATAATGACTTTGTAGCCACATAGGCAAAAACCACCCTCTAAGGATATGAAGAAGAGAGAAAGGTGCCTGGTTCCTGAAAGACACAGTAAAACAGCATCCTCAGCCTTAGCTGCCTACTCCAGGCTTTTTGTTAGAAAAGATTTATAAACGCCAATGTTTCTAAGTTGAATTTTCTGTGATTTGCAGTAGAATACATTCCTCATTGATATACCACCATTCAAAGCCACCTCCTTCATGAAGTCCAAAAATTGGAATCTCCATGAATTCATGGTTTCCAGTCTCAGCTAGGCCCTCACAGCTACTCTTCTATCTTTGTACTATTGTTGATGGTTCCTTCTTCTTTCCTTCATGGGAACAGGCTCAAGTCTCTGAGCTCTCACTCCTAGTAGCCAACTCTATCTCCTAATGAAGAGCCAAATAAAGGCAATAGGCTGGAACACCTCACGGTGTTCTCCAACCAACCCTGTAGAGCTATCCAGTTGTTGACAGGGTGTTGGTCTGTTCCCATCCTCTTGTCCTGAGCAAATCCTTCCCTCTATACATTCTCTTCACTCATCAACCCATTGCAATCAAGCTTTGATTTCAGCCTGAAGTTCATCAAAGTCATGCTTGTTCACATCATAAATGACTTTCAAATTGCTAAAGACAAACTTTTAGGCCCTTATTCCAGTTGAACTCATAAGAGCATTGAACATTGCTGGCCACCCCCATCGCATTTTTGAAATTACTTATTCCTTTGGGGTCCATGGTACTGCTCTTGCTAAGTTCTGCATTTACCTACTTACTCTATTCATTCCTTCTCAGTTGGATTCCCTTAAACTTCTTCCCTGACTAAATGCTTTGACTTCAGCTTTTCCTCAGGATGAGATTATTGGCTTCCTCTTATATTCTACATACTCTCTTTGGATGAACTCACCTACATTTATAACTGAATACCACCAACAAGGGGTTTTGCTATCAAACATGATAAACTAGCATGTTTCAGATAAACCCTCCAACCACAAACAAAATACAATCAACATCTGTTTGCAGGCATCAGAAAGATACTTAGGCACTGGATACTTACAGGGTGAAAATTTTGGAGAGAATAAAATTCAGGGAGATGGACTTTCACCTTTGATATGTGTCTCCTCTTCACGAATTCCTTACCCAAATGAATAGCAAACATGTCCACCCAGCTGTGCAAGATGGAAAATTTGGGCCATTCAAGCTGCTTCTTTTCTCTTGTAACCTTCATTCAAAGAATTACCAAAGTCTGTTCATTCTACATCCTAAAGATCTCTCCACCTGTTCCTTCCTGTACATTTCCTGCCATGTTACCCTACATCAAGGCCTTATTATTTTAAACACTTTGAATATTTTGAAAGACACTTCCTATTTGGACTCCCTGCTTCCAAGCTCATCTGACAGGTAAATCCAGCCTCCATATGCCACCATAACTATTTTACTAAAACACTAACCTAACCATATCACTCCACTGCCTAAATCACTTTGATGGCTCCACTTAATCTGAAAAATAAAACACAATAATGAAGTCTTTGACTCCAAATGCCATTCTGTCTTACCTTCTACCCTATTCAATGTACAGTCAGGCCTGAATAACATATTAGGAGTTCCTCAAAAAACCCAGGTTCTTCTCCAGTGTCACGCCATGAACTTTGTGTTTCCTCTGCCTGAAAAACCCTCTACCCCTCCCCTTAATGCTTTCCCCATTTGCGAAAATAAGTAAGATGCCAACTTTATAAGTTACATCAAACTAAATTCAAATGAATAAAAGATTTAAAATCAAATCTTTGGCTGAACTCGCCTACACTTATAACTGAATACCACCAACAATGGGGTATTCAGAAAGAATTATTATAAAGAAAAACAAACCCAAAAAGTACTTGCAGAAAATACGCATGAATAATTTTTGTTTCCTTTAAAGGAGCAGTTAACGAACTATAACCTGAGGGCCAAATTCAGCCTTCAGTCTATTTTTGTAAATAAAGTTTCATTGGAATGTAGCCATGCTGACTTATTTACACGTGTCTGTGTGTGCTTTTACACTGCAACAGCTATGTTGAGTAGTTGAGACTATATGGTCAGCAAAGTCTAAAATATTTACTATCTACCCCTTTACAGAAAAAGTTTACTGAATCCCCAAACTAAAGGATGTTTTAAAAGACAGATATTATTAAAATGAAAAGATGGAAATTTCCAAATACATAATACTTAGAAACTTAGAAACTCTGATTACACAAAATTGAAAGTCAATTAACAAACTGGAACCCACATTTGAAATAGATATGACAGAAAAAATGTTAGTATTGGTGATATATTAAAAGCTCTCAACAATGAGGAAAAGATCAACATCCAAATAGGAAAACTGATAAATGGCTTCAATAGCTAACTGAGAAATTAAAAAGTATAAATGGTCAATAGATACATGACAATATTTTCTACCTTGTTAGCAGTCAAAGGAAGACAAATAAAAGAAATTATTATTTCACGATTTACCTAAAAAATTGGCGAATATATTTTTTTAAAACAGTAATATCCTGCATTGGCAAAGGTTCAAAGAAACAGGCCCTCTTCAAAGATATAATGGGAACAAAAGTTTGATGCACACTTTTTGGAAGAAATTTCACTTTTAGAAAACTGGTACAAAAGCTACTTCCAACTAAAAAAGGTCAGCATTCAGAAAATGTTATTCTAGCAATAGATGATCTAAAATACATCTTGTATGACGGTAATACCATATTGGGTTTAAAACCTACTTTTTTCAGGAGAAACGTGTGACTTCGATTGTCCTCGTACAAGCCTGCAGGTGGAGCCATCACCCGCACAGACTCCACAGTTGTCCTCCTTGGCATTGCTTCCCAGTTGCCGATCACAGCCCACTGCCTGCCAACAGAAGCATGGCGGTCAGTGGTGCCCAAAACCAGGGGATGGGGAACTCCCTTCATTTCAGGAACCTTAGTTGTGATGTAATCCTTAAATTTACAGTTTGGCTCTCTTTTATGAGAACATAGTTTTATAAATGTAAATGATATAATGTCTTACAGGATAGTATCATTTATATGATTCTAATGCAAGGCCGAAATATTAATAAAGATTTGAAGCTGTCCCTCCATACCCCCTCCCTTTTCTATTTATATTTTTATTCAGATTTCTGTCTTTTTTTATTTCAAGACAAGATCTCACTCTGTTGCCCAGGATGGAGTGCAATAGTGGGACTGTGGCTCGCTGCAGCCTCAACCTTCTGGGCCCAAGTGATCCTCCCACCTCAGCCTCCCAAGTAGCTGGGATCACTTAAGCCTGGGAGGTTGAGTCACAGGCCTGTGCCCCAACACCCAGCTTTTTAAAATGTGATGAAAAGACAGGGTCTCCCTATGTTGCCCAGGCTGGTCTTGAATTCCTGGGCTCAAGTGATCCTCCTGCCTTGGCCTCCCAAAGTGCTGGAATTACAGGCGTGTACCACACTGCCCAGTCCAGGTATTTTTATGTATATAAAATAAACAGAACATGACAGACATTTCCTCTCTCCCCAGTCCTACACTTGTCCTGTTCTTTCATTTCCTCCCCAAAACAACCACTGTCCTAAATTTCATGTATAACCTTCTGGTTCATAGTTTTACTTTAAATATCTTTTTTTTCTGTTTTTACTTCTATCTCTAAACCTATATCTCTATATCCCTATATTAATATCTGTCTGTAGCCTTTATCTATATGTTTATAGTTCCTCGTCTTTATCATTAGCTGTACCTAGGCCTATGTATCTCCACCTCTGTCATACCTATATATTTATAAACAATTTTTAAAATATAAAAAGGAACTAAAAGGAGAGATGTCTCATATAAAATATGTGTTTATACTGCTATCTTTCCTTCTCTTGTCATTTTTCATGTGTACATATGTGTGTGTATTTGCTAGATTACAGGCTTGCTTATATGAGAAAAAAAGGCCATGTCTTATATTTCTTTTTTATTTTGTAAGCATATATTTTACATAATGTGTAAAAGACAATAATATCAACTGATTTGATGGTTTATCTCTTCCTTCCCATATTCATCTAACTTTATTTATAAACCTAGTGTTTAAGCGCAGGGACTTTGGAGGAAGAAAACACCCACGTACAAACCTGGATCCACCCACCAACCTTTTAAGCTGCAGGATGTTGAAAAATTCAAACTCTCAGAGACTCGTTTTCCTCAACAGTAAAACAGAGAGAATAATACCAATATATACTTCACATAGGGCCTAGTGAGGATTCAATGAGAAAACATATGTAAAATTCTTAGTATAATGATTCAAACATTATAAAGGATTCAATAAAAGACGGCCAATGTTATTATTTCTCTCTGTTTTTCATCTTGACTCCTGGGTAGCCCCCATGCTTCAGCTTGGAGAGCTGTTGAATTAGACTCTATATTCAAGCTGTTGAAGAAGAAATGAAACTAGAGGAAGTTGGGACAATTATTTAGACACTATTCTTTCCAACATTTTGGTGTCGAAGGGAAAGAGAAAGACCTAGTGAAAATTTCAGGGAGAGGTAGTAAGTTCCAAGGAAGTTTAGGGAATAGCTTATGATTAGAGATATTTTCAAATTCACAAAGAGCTATCATGAGGAAAGGGTCTACTTTTGTTCTTTGTATTTCCAAATGGTGAAAGCTACAGGTTTAAGCATAATTTGGTTCAATATGAGAAAGTTTGAAAAGTCAGAGTTATCTAATTATAAGTATTCAGTCATAGTCTAGGAGACCTCTTGGTGGAACAATTGTAGGGGGAATTAAATCATTGGATGAGTGCTTTTATCCAATGACTTTTGAGATCCTTTAATCCTGATTATATGGTTTTATAAAGATGGTAATACAATATTAATAATTGCTGATTTTTATTGAATGCTTAGCATGTACCTGGCATTATGCCATGAATATTGTACACATTATTTCATTTAATCTTCAGAGCAATTTTATGATGTAGGTGATACCTTTCACTCTATTTTATAAATAAGGAATCTAAACATTTCTGAGTCAATGATTGGCCAATATTATACAGCTAGTATACAGTGTTGGTAATGGTTTTAAAACCCAAGATTCTGGGCCCAGAATCTTAACACTACATTACAACTTCCTCTACCTTAAGTATCAGCAGATAGACAACAACAAAAGCCCAGTTACACAGGCCATTGTATTAATATTTACAAGTACATGTGGAACAACTTAAGAGTGATTGATTTTGGAAACACACTTGTATGGTCGAGATTCAATCAATGAGTAACTTGTGTTCATGCAACTTTCTCCAAGGGGAGTAATTCCACTATTAAATTATAGAAACACTGCTCCTGGGCCAAGCTCTGTCCTCACACATTCATGTCCCTGAGCACTCTGCATTTCATGAGAAGGAGAATCACTCTCTATCTAGTCATCCAGGAAGGGTGTGGGTTTAGGACCTAGGAGGGGCTTGTTTTGAAGAGTGTTTAAGGCCTTGTAAGATCTCGGGCAATTGAATACCTCCCTGAGCACTTATATTTGCTTCATAATTTTTGTAAAGTTACAATTCATCCAAATGTTATAACCAAATAAAGCATGTGAAAACATCAGAAAAATGATATTTGAAAAGAAAGTCTTGCATTGGAATTCATAAGGAATAAGCCAGAAATGCCTTTGAAATTGAGGGGCTACTGAATTTTGGCTTTCATATCCCATCATAATCAACAATAAGCAACTTCTAAAAAATTGCCTGAAGTGTTTCCAACTTCTATGACATCGTCTGAAGTCATGATCTCTAATTACAGTGATTTATTAACTACTAATTGACAGATATATCAATAAAATTTATTAACATCTATTAAATAACCATTTTATATATTGCCAGACACTACATAGTATAAATTAATAACATAAGATTCTTACTTTACAGTGTAGTTAATGAGACAAGTCACACAAGATAGTGGATGATATAAAGAAATATTTTAAATATATGAGTAGTGCTTTTTGGAATAAATATTCATCTATAAATCATCACTTCAGTTAAAAATTATTTCACAGTTCCTGCTTATGATTTCCTAATCAGCTAAAAGACGATAATACTTAAATAAGTGGCACTAGTCCAAATGAAGCAAAATATGAATTTTTCAGAGCAGTCAAATTTAATCATTCAAGAACAAAACAATTTTTTTTTAAATCAACTGTTTGAAATACCTGCAAATTGGATTCTAACTTGGGGGGAAAAAATCTGACATTTCTGTCTTAAAAATCAGAGTATATGGAGCTGTGGTAGTCAGTAGGGATACTCAAAAACATTTTGGTTCTTTCAGCCCACAGAAGGTCTGTACTTCTCCACTCCCTTTGAAGTTAGCTGTGGTCATTAACTAACTTTGGCCAATGAAATATGAGTCTAAGTGATTGATCTGTGTCACTTCTATAAGAAGATTCAAGGGTCAGTGTCTGAGTCCCATGTTCCCCTTGCACTACTGCAGTTATTATGTAAAAAATGTGTCCAAATAAAGCCTACCTCAACCTTAGTCTCCCAGACATTCTAAGAGCTAAGGCTCCTGTCAACCGCTGTTGGGCAAGTGGTATCAGCAAGAAGTAACCTTTAATTGTTTTAAGCTACTGAGCTTTGGGGGTTGTTGGTTACTGCAGGAAAATCCAGCCTATACTATACAGGACTACAACCATTAATGGATAAAGCACGGTTATTAACAAGAAGATGGTTTTTAAAATTAGAAGTTTCACATTAAAATCCAGTTTTCCGGCTTCTCTTGACAAAAACAAAAACAAAACAAAACTTCCAACATGTTTATACATAGTTGCCCCCTTCACAATGAGCATGTATCCTCCAGTTCACCACCACAGTCAGCACCCAATGTGACTACATCTGAGCAGTTTCTCTCTGGGGCAGTGTGTAGACATTTGACTTTTAATCTCTGTACTAAGCCATCTAAGCATGAATCATCTCTTGAACTGACTGTTCTTTACCGAATTATACCTCATTTTCAGTTACAAACTTCAGCTACACTTGTATCAATACAAAAAGTATGATCAGTATAGTCCAATAATTAAGACATTGGTTTCTGAAATTAGGTTCCCTGGGTTTAAATTCCAGCTCTACCACTTCCTAGCTATGTGCAATAGAAATAGACTGAATGTTTGTGTCTGCACCCAAATTCATATGCAGAGACCTAACCCTCAAGGTGATGGTATTAGGAGGTGAAACATTGTGGGGGTGATTAGGTGATGAGGGTGGAGCCCTCACAAATAGGATTAGTACCGTTATAAAAGATACCCTGGATACCTCCCTCATCCCTTCTGCCATGTAAGCACACAGCTTCCATGAACCAGAAGGCAGGAAGCAGACCCTTACCAGACACTGAATCTGCCAGCACTTTGATTTTCGACTTCCCAGCCTCTAGAACTGTAAAAAATAAATTTCTGTTGTTAATATGCCACCCAATCTACGGCAGCTAGTGATAGCTGCCCAAACTGACTAAGATACCGTACAACTTGGGCAATTTACTTAGCCTCTTCAATTTCCAGTTTCCTTATCAACAAAGCAGGGAATAAATACTGTACCTACTTGATAGGATTATGATGAGCTAACAGTAAAGGGCTTCCACAATGCCTGATACCTGGGCTAAGCACCCAGTGTTAGTTGCTATTATTTTTATTTTTATTCTAAATTCTAAGTGGTTTCTTCATCTGCACAGTTATCAGGGAATTCAATAAACATGAATGACAAATTAGATTTGGTCTGCAGAGCTGGTACCAACCAGGTCATGCCTCTAATAAAAATCAGACCTCCAAAGCAGAAGCAAATTTCATTCAGTGAGCACTGCTGTCTCAGGCTGTCTGTTGTGCTCAGGCTAATGGAAAGTTGTTCCCAAGAGCATTGTGACATGTTCATTTAAATGAGAAAACTATACAGACATTTACAAGACTTACGTGTAGTCTATGCCAAGTAGTCATTATGGCTCACATCAGTGATCCTGAGGCAAGCAGAAAGAATCACCAGGAAGCAGGAAGTAGGTGCTCACCAGACACTGAATCTGCCTAACTGATGCCCATGGCCACGTGGCACAAGAAAGGAAATTTATGTGAACATTATCCTGTTGAAGGAAAGATACTGAATTCAACCAAGAAGTGTCTGAGTCACTTCTTAGGAAGTACATATAATTATTAAATTCAAATCACCTAGCCAAAAAAGCATCCAGCTTTCAGCGACCAGGGTATCACTCCTCATCACCCAAAGAACTGGCTTACTCATTAGAATCACAAAAAAAGTGATGAGAAGCACTCATTTAAAATGGACTAATTCATACTGAAACCACCTTTATTCTGCAAGCCCCTTTAAACCCTGGAAACTCCCGGAGCCAACTATGCAACTGGACTTAGACCATTAATAAGAACAGGGGGTGGTGAGCAGTGAGCAGAAGGGTAAACGTGGGAAGGGGAGCTCATGTTGACTGCAGGCCTCCTGTGCATCAGCTATTGTGCTGGGCACTTGGAATGTTGGTTTGTGGAAAAATGAATTTAAAACAGGACCTACAAGGAGGATAATATCTCCTTTTTACCTGATGAAAAGGCCAAGGCTCAAAGATGGTAAGGGAGTTGCCAAGTGGTCTTCAGTTAATTAGTTGTAGAAATTGAATCCGAATGCAGTTCTCTCTAAATCTGAAGTCTACACAGTCCTGATCACAGCTATTCATCACAGGAAGCCACCAAGTAGGTCCATGACCTTGACCCAAAGTCAAAGCGACCTTAGCTTCACACACCAACTGTGCCAAAGGCAATGGTTTTCTACTCCCTCTAGCTGCATAGGGCACTGTTCTCTAACCATATTTTGTCATCTCTATTTTCTTCAGAGCATCTTCAAATTTCTCATTCCTCCTCAAAATCCTACCCCCTCATTCTGATTAGATGCCTTTGCTTCATATTTCACTCAATTGAGGCCATCAAACAATATCTCACCCTCCTGTCCATTCCCATACAAACTGATCAGTGGCCCATATTTCACCCTTCCTACCTGCCTCAAGGGAAGAGGTGTCCCTCCTCCTTGTCCATGGGCAATCTGTCTCCTTCGTTTCTGTTATCAACTCCTTTGAAGAGCCCAGGAACTTCACTGCATTAGTTGTATATTTCTACCTCTCAGTCAATACTCCACTCACCCAAGGGCCTGGCAACATATATACTTGTTCATTCATGGATTTACCATGAAGTTAATGAAGCTTAAGTTTCACAGTCAACCACTCTCTCCTTTTCCCTCTGTCTTGCCTACCTGCTGTTCCCAGTCTGGGCTCCCACAAATGCTGAGAGTTGCTGAGAATTGAAATGTTTGAGTTGGGGAGGGGAAGCTGGACTGCAACTGGGAAGGATTTCTATGTAAGAATCTGCCATAAATTAGCCAGTGGTGGCACACCTGTGGTCCCAGCTACTCAGGACGTTGAGATGGGAGAATCACTTGAGCCCAGGAGGTTGAGGCTGCAATGAGCCATGATAGCACCACTGTACTCCAGTCTGGGTGACAGAGACCTTGTCGCAAAAATTAATAAATAAAGAGGGCCCTTCTAATTATATATGCTTCAGGTACCCTAAAAACTGTATCTGCTCCAGTGCTTTTCCAAGTATCTCTGATCTTGAAGACATTCTTCCTGGACCTGACATCCCCCTCTGGCTGTAGTTGTATCTTTCCCTCTATTCTTCTGATTCATACTTTTTGAAAGATGGATTTATGCTCATCATCCCTACTCATTTCAGCCTATTCCTTCCTTACTATGTGTAGTAGGTTGAATTGTGCACTCTCCCCAAAAAAAGACATGGCACCTAGAACCTGTGAATGTAACCATATTTGGAAAAACATCTTTGCAAATGTAATTAAGGATGTTGAGATGAAATCATATGAAGGTGTCCTTATGAAAGGAGGGGAAAACATAGAGATAGACAAGAGGAGGTGAGGTGCAGATGAAGGCAGAGATTAGAGTGATGCTTCCACAATTAAATTATTAAATTAAATTACTGCCCCATCAGGGGCATCTCTTCCTGTGCTTGTCCCGTCAATCATGGGCACCAGGACTCTGTACTTGAGAGTACAACCTGTCCTTCTTACTCAGTCCCCAAGGACATTAGATGATTAGATTTAACCATGTGACAGCCCTAGATCTATATTTCTAGTCTAGATTTCTCTCCTAAGCTCTCAATTCATATATCAACTTAATATTCACAGGCACATCTAGCTCATCACCTTTGCCCCATGCCCCTGGTTCTAACCCAATATTTTGTCTTGATGAATGGTCTCACTATCTATCTAGTTAAATCATGATATCAGAAATCTAGATATCATTTTCTCGCTCCCCATATCCAACCAAACATTCAGTCCTAAAAGATCTGTTTCCAGGGCCAGGTTCAGTGGCTCACGTCTATAACCCCAGTATTGTGGGGGGCCAAGATAGGAAGGCTGCTCGAAGTCAGGAGTTGGAGATCAGTCTGGGCAACAAAGTTACACCTGATCTCTACAAAAAATTCAAAAAATAAAAATTATCCTAGCATGGTGGAACATTCCTGTAGTCCCAGCTACTTGGGGGTAGAGTGCAGACTAAGTTGGGAGGATTACTTGAGCCCAGGAGCTCAAGGCTGTACTGAGCTGTAACCACACCATTACACTCCAGCCTGGACAACAGAGCAAGACCCTGTCTCAAAAAAAAAAAAATGCATCCTTAACCTTTAGAATTTGTCTCCACTTAATTCATTCTACCTCTTGCCTTATTTTAAGTTCTTATTATCCCATACTTGACCTTCTATTGTTTGGCTAGATCCCCGTCCTCTGCAAATAACCTGCCACTTTGCCACTGAAATGACCTTTCTAAAGACAAGCTGAAATTCTTTATAAAATTATGAAACAGCTCCTCTCTCAACTTTCAGAATAAGTTAACAATTGGTTTCCACCTCCACTGGTAGCCTCATCTCCTAGCACTATTCCGTGGGTATTCTCACCTCAACTCTCCAGAATGTACTCCTGGACCCTTAAACACATCTGTACCTGCTGTTACATTCCTGTCCCTTCTGCTTGTCATTCTTCCTCACCTTGGTTTATCTAACGTTTACTCAAATTTTCAAAACCTCACTGTCCAAACATCACCTTATCCAGAGTGCACTCCTTGAGCCCAGACTAAATTTCTTTTATTTATTTATATTTATATTTTTATTTTTTAGAAACAGGATCTCGCCCTATCATAGGCTGGAGTACAGTAGTGCAATCATAGCTCAGTGCAGCCTCGACCACCTGGACTCAAGCCAGTCTCTTGCCTCAGGTTCCTGAGTAGCAAGTAGCTAGGACCATAGGCTTGGGCCACCACACCCAGCTAATTGTTAAAAAGGTTTTGTAGAAACAAGGTTTCCCCATGTTGCCCAGGCTGGTCTCGAACTCCTAGGCTCAAGGAATCCTCCTCTCTTGGCCTCCCAAAGTGTTGTGATTATAGGCAGAAGCCAATGCACCCAACCTAAATTACTTTTAATAACGATTCATTTTAATTATAAAAGCAATGCATGATCATGGTCAAGAACTCAGAAAACAAAAGCATAATCCCACTGAGAAGGATTACTATTATCATTTGGTCAAAGAGCCCAAAACTTAACTGATGGCAGTAAAGGGCAACAATAGACTGTTTATAAAATGGAAGAATTACATGGTAAGCTTGGACCGTTTGCCAAAAGTAGAAAGCAACCAAAGTGTCCTTCAGTAGATGAATGGATAAATAAACTGTAGTACATCCAGACGATGGAATATTATTCAGTGTTAAAAGGAAATGAGCTACTGTGCTCGCTTCGGCAGCACATATACTAAAATTGGAATGATACAGAGATGATTAGCATGCCCCCTGTGCCAGGAGGACATGGAAATTTGTGAAACATTCCATTAATTTAATTTTTTCTCTTAAATGTTTTAAATGAAAAGAAAAAAAAGAAATGAGCTATCAAGTCATGAAAAGACACTGAGGAAACTGAAATGTGTAATATATTACCACATGAAAGAAGCCAATCCGAAAAGGCTCCATACTATATGATTCCAACTCTATGACATTCCGGAAAAGGCAAAACTATGGAGACAGTAAAAAGATCCATGGTTGCCAGGAGTTAACGAGGAGAGAGGGATGAAAGAGAAAAGCATGGAGGATTTTTAGGTCAGTGAAACTACTCTGCATTATACTATAATAGTGGACACATGTCATTATACATTTGTCCAAACTCATAGAATTTACAACACCAAGAGTGAGACCTAATGTAAACTATGAACTTTGGGTGATTATGATGTGTCGATGTAGGTTCATCGAATGTAATAACTGTATCACTTTAGTGGGGCATGTTGATAGCAGGGGTGGCGGTGCATATAAGGAAGCAGGGAAGTCCTATGGGAAAATTCCACCTTTCACTAAATTTTGCTGTGAATCTAAAATTGCTCTGAAAATTGAGTCAAGCCAGGTATGGTGGTTCATGCCTGTAATGCCAGTATTTTGGGAGGTTCAAGGCCAGCCTGAGCAACATAGTGAGAACCCCATCTCTGCAGAAATCAAACAAACAAAAAATTGGCTGAGCATGATGGCACATGCCTGCAGTCCCAGCTACATAGGAGGCTGAGGCAGGAGGATTGCTTGAGCCCAGGAGGATAAATCTGCAATGAGGCATGATCATGTTGCTGTATTACAGCCTGGGTGACAGGGTGAGACCCCGTCTCTTAAAAAAAAGAGAGAAAGAAAGAAATTGAGTCTGTTTTAAAAGGGCAGGGAGGTGGATAGTGCAGGAAGAGCCTACAGGAGACTGACAAGAATCCTCAATTTCATCATTAATGCAAGGACAAGCCATTGAGGGGCTTTGGGGAATGCAAGAATGACAAGCTCTGATTGCCTTTTAACATAATCACTTTGGCTGCTGTGTGAATAACAAACTGGAGGGAATCATAGTGGGAGCTGGGAGAACAGAACAGAAAGCTGTTAATGCGATTTAGATTAGCTAATAAGGACTTAGGCTACAAGAAAGGCAGTAAAGATGGCAAGATGTGCTAAATTAAAAGTAATCTTTGGAGGGAAAATTGACAGGACGTGGCAATGGATCAAATGTGTGGGTTGAAATAAAGGCAGAATGATGTCAAAGTTTTGGGATGAGCAACTAGAAGCCATTTTTTAGATAAAGGGATGAACAAAGTTGAAGCTAGTTTGAAAAGCAGGATGAAGGTTCACCTTTGAGCACTTTAAGTCTGAAATTCCTGGTAGTGGTTTACACTTAGTAGGTGGTCAGGTTGCTTGTCTGCTGTTGTTACTACTGTTTTTGTTATGAGCACAACAGAGTGGGTGAAATACTAGACACATTCATTATTTTTAAAAAACATTTTTCAGAAGTCAAAAGAATAGATGCAGAATCCTATAATTTCCCTGCCATCCCTGCCTCACAACCTGTCATAGTGTCTTTTTAATTTTTTTTTCTTTTTGAGACAGTCTTGCTCTGTCACCCAGGCTGGAATGCAGTGGCGTGATCTTGGCTCACTGCAACCTCCACCTCCTGGGTTCAAGTGATTCTCCAGCCTCAGCCTCCCTAGTAGCTCGGATTACAGGAACACACCATCACATCCAGCTAATTTTTGTATTTTTAGTGGAGATGGGGTTTCACCATGTTGCCAGGCTGGTCTTGATCTCCTGACCTCAAGTGATCCACCCACCTTGGCCTCCCAAAGTGCTGGGATTACAGGGTGAGCCACCACACCTGGCCTAAAGTGTCTTGAATCCTTACACTCATTACAAGCCACTGAGGTTTATCTCAGTCACACTTGTCATAGCTCTGCAGAGACCACTCTGAAAAATCTGCTGGAATGCATTCATGCTAGTTTTTCAGTAAATAAATCATTATTCCCAAAGATCCAAAACAATGAATTAATTTTAATAAGAAAGTTTAATTTAATAAGAGACTCTCCAGTATTACTCTTCCAAAACAGTGGTTCTCAAAGTATATTCCCCAGACCCACAGCTTCAGTATCTCCAGGGAACTTGTTAGAAATGCAGGTCTTTGGGCCCCATCCCTTACCTACTGAATCACAAACTCTGGGGGATGAGCACAACATTCTGTTATCACAAGCCCTCCAGGTGACTCTGATGCATGTTCAAGTTAGAGAATCACTAATCTATAGCCAGGGGCGGTGGCTCATGCCTGTAATCCCAGCACTTTGAGAGGCTGAGGCAGGCGAATTACCTGAGGTCAGGAGTACAAGATCAGCCTGGCCAACATGATGAAACCTCATCTGTACTAAAAATACAAAATTGGGATACAAATATAATTTGTATTTGGTGTACAAAAATACAAAACTGGGATTACAGGTGTAAGCCACTGTACATGGCCAATAGCAATATTTTCATCTGCATGAACAAAAGTACAGAAGAAAAGGGTTCTGTTTATTGACAGTAGGCGTAGCACATCCCTGAAGCAGGGGCTCCGGAGGAAAGTGTGCTTACCTGACAGATGCCACTGATACACATGTCCAAGGAGTCTGTGTTGCAACGAGTTCCATCCAGTACCTTAGGTGCCAGCTCCACCACCAAGTTTTGTCCTCGTGCATGACACTTGAGTGCACACGGCGCAGCAGGATCATTATATCGTGGAAGCCATTCATAATAACGCCCCTGATACTGGACATCATTGTAGGCTGAGCACTGCTGGGCTCTGAAATCTTCTGCATCTGGAGGGCAGTCCTGGGGACAGAGGGAAAAGGCCACATGCACATCACCCAGTGAGAGAGGCCAACAGAAGGTGAAATAAGTTAACCAGAATCTCATGAGACCACACCCCACTTGCCTCTATCTGGGAGTCACCTAATTCCCTGTCATTGTTGTTTTTAATTCATCTGTCTTTCCTCCCCTGTCAGGCTCCCTCCCATATCTTCACTGGTACCAAGTATCTGCCTTCAACTGGCTGTAGGATGGATGGCAGAAAACATAGCTTGTTCAAATTCTGTCTACAACAAAAGCAAATAAATTCTAAGTAAATGCCTTAAGTTGCTCTCATAATAAAAAGTGTTTGTACAAATATTGATGACTCATTGATCTTTTTACCAAATTACTGATTCCGCCCACCAGAATTTCCACAGCAAGATACTAGTTGAGAAAAGTGTTACTTTATTCATCAAAAATCTACTTTTGATATGTCAAACTTCATAATTAAAGAAAACAGATACAAAAAAGCAATATAGCCGCCAGGCACGGTGGCTTACGTCTGTAATCCCAGCACTTTGGGTGGCTGAAGCGGGCGGATCACTGGAGGTCAGGAGTTCCAGAACAGCTTGGCCAAAACAGTGAAACCCTGTCTCTACGAAAAATACAAGAATTAGCTGGGTGTGGTGGCGCATGCCTATAGTCCCAGCTACTCACGAGGCTGAGGCAGGAGACTGCTTGAACCTGGGTGGTGGAGGCTGCAGTGAGCCAAGATTGTGCCACTGCACTCCAGCCTGAGTGACAGAGCAAGACTCAGTCGCAAAAAAAAAAAAAAAAAAAAGAAAAGAAAAGAAAAAAAAGAAACCAAACTCACACACACCATAATTTTATATTTTTATTATGAAAGTAATAAATATTCATTCTAAAAACTTTGGAAAATAGTTTCTACTCAACAAAAGAATAAATAACATAGATCTTTTGTATCTAAATCTTCACACAAATCTTGACTATTTACCAAGGAACTCTTTCTGGAATTAAATTTCTGCATCCAAGGTTATACACATTTTATAGACTATTCAAAATATTGCAAAATTGCCCTCCACTATAATTTTCTAGTTTTTTTTCCCAATCAGAAATACTTCATTGTTTTCATTTGCATTTTCTTTTTGAGATAGAGTCTTGCTTTGTCACCTAGGCTGGACCTCCCAGGTTCAAGAGATTCTCCTATCTCAGCCTCTCAAGTGGCTGGGATTACAGGCTCCTGCCACCATGGCTGGCTAATTTGTTTTTGCATTTTTAATAGAGATGAGTTTTCACCATGTTAGCCAGGCTGGTCTCAAACTCCTGACCTCAAGTGATTCACCCACCTCAGCCTCCCAAAGTGTTGGGATTAGAGGTGTGAGCCACCATGCCCAGCTTGCATTTTCTTTTTATTGTTTAATATCTTTTCATGTGTTAATTCTTCAAATTTTTGTATTAATTCTACAAAAATTTCTTGTTTTATATCCTTTATCCATTGGCATTTTTGTCTTTTTATTATTTTCATCAGATGAAACTATTAAACTTCATAGAGAAATTATCAACTCTTCGTCATTTCTGTTGGAAATATTTTCCCCATTTCATTTTGTTTTTAGTACTTTGTAAAGTCAAAAAGTTTTACATTTTCATGTAGTCAGCTCTATTAATATTTCCCCTTAAGGTTTCTTTCTTTATTAACGGGCTTAGAAATGCTTTCCCACTCTGCTCTGAGAACAGATAAATACTTAAATGTATTTTCCTAGTTCCTTTATAGATTAGCAGTCATATTTAACTATTTGTTATATTTGGAATTTATTTAGATGAATCATTTAAGTTAGAAATCTAGCTTTATTTTTTTTCACAAATAGATATTGATAAATTATCAGCCAGGATTTTTAAATACAATTTTCCTCTTTTTGCTACTTGACTTTAGTATTTTATTGTTTACACTTTGGGCCTTTATAAACTTCCTTAAATCCTTTTTGGAAGTAGATAGGGAATAAATAGAATATAATTAACAAACATTCTTCTGAGATTAGTTGTATTATTTTGCTGTGAAACATTCCAAAATCCTATATTGCATCCACATTTTTGTTTTCTTAGCAAAATTAAATAAGGTTACACTAATAGAAGCAAGTCAAACTGAAGAAGACTAAAACTGGATGACTTTTTCTTTAGTCAGTGTCTTACTCTGTCACCCAGGATGGAGCACAGTGGCATGATCACAGCTCACTGCAGCCTCGACCTCCAGAGCTCAGGTGATCCTCCCATCTCAGTCTCCCAGGTAGCTGGGACTACAGGGATGCGCCACTACACCCAGCTAATTTTTTGTAGAGACAGTTTTGTCATGTTGCCCATGCTGGTCTCAAACTCCTGGGCTCAGGCAATCTGCCTGCCTCAGCCTCCCAAAGTGCTGGGATTACAGGCATGAACCACCATGCCAGGCCAGATGACTTTTCTCTGTTGAAATGAGGACTGTATCCTCCATCTGGCCACAGGAAGGATCATCAATTACAAAATTACAACACCTCCTCTTCCTCCAGCCATGGCTAGTTTTCTCTATATCTCACTCTTTGAAACCAACCAAAGGAAAGTGTCTAAGAGAGCAGGATGCAAGCAACTTCTTTGCATTAGGCTCATTGGCAACATTCTCTAGGGACTGAATGGGCCGGCCAGCTAACTCTCAACTCCCTTAAATTCCATAAACCAATGAAGTTTCACAAAATTAACAAGAGTTAATTAGCAGAAGACACGTTAGAATGTCAGCCTTAGGGTAGCCAGATTTGTACATATGACCAGCCCCCTTGGCCACAGCTGACTATCCAGAGGCAAACATCTGGTACACACCAGGTCAATCTTTCCCAGGAATTTGAAATTGCAACAAAAGAGCTGGAGCCAACAGAGTTAAGAACTCATATCAATCTAGGGCTGGACTCGCCATTTCTTTTATAAGATTCATGTTGAAGCAAAGCAAGCCAGTTCCCACAGCAAAGAAGAATGAATTCGATAAGAAAGGAGGAGGAAAGATAGTAAACTATGCATTTAAATAGGAATAAGTAACCTGTGGTCCTCATTTTCTGATTTCTGGCTCGGGGCCCTCAAGGCCTGCTTATGCTTAAATTCTCTTAAAAATCCATATATCCATCCAGTGAATCCCCTTTATCCTGAGCTAATGTAAGTAGACTTCTGTTCGTAGCATATGATGCTATCTGATTAAGGCAGCCTGATATCCAGATCATGCTTTCTAGTTTCCCAGGGGTAATCACTGACATTCTCTTTTCACCACCACCCTTTGAACTAGGTAGGTCAGGATTATTACCTTCACTCTATAAATAGAGAAAACTGTGACCTAGGAGGCGTGGCACCCAAGATAGCCAAACAGGAACAGCTCCAGCCTCCAGCTCCCAGCGTGAGTGACACAGAAGACAGGTGATTTCTGCATTTTCAACTGAGGTGCAGACTGACACATCACACCTCTCACGGCTGGGTACACCCTGAGACAAAGCTTCCAAAGCAAGAATCAGATAGCAACACTTGCTGTTCAGCAATATTCTATCTTCTGCAGCCTCCGTTGCTGATACCCAGGCAAACAGGGTCTGGAGTGGACCTCAAGCAAACTCCAACAGACCTGCAGCTGAGGGTCCTAACTGTTAGAAGGAAAACTAACAAACAGAATGGACACCCACACCAAAACCCCATCAGTACGTCACCATCATCAAGGCCAAAGGCAGATAAAACCGCAAATATGGGGAAAAAGCAGTGCAGAAAAGCTGGAAATTCAAAAAATAAGAGCGCATCTCCCAGGGAACAAAGCTGGACGGAGAATGACTTTCACGAGTTGAGAGAAGAAGGCTTCAGTTGATCAAACTTCTCAGAGCTAAAGCAGGAACTACGTAACCAGTGCAAAGAAACTAAAAACCTTGAAAAAATAATGGATGAATGGATAACTAGAAAAATCAGTGCAGAGAAGACCATAAAAGAACTGATAGAGATGAAAACCATGACACGAGAACTACGTCACAAATGCACAACCTTCAGTAACTGACTCGACCAACTGGAAGAAAGATTATCAGTGACTGAAGATCAAATGAATGAAATGAAACAAGATGAGAAATGCAGAGAAAAAAGAGTAAAAAGAAATGAACAAAGCCTCCAAGAAATATGCGATTATGTGAAAAGACCAAATCTACATCTGATTGGTGTGCCTGAAAGTGATGGGGAAAATGGAACCAAGTTGGAAAACACTCTTCAGGATATCATCCAGGAGAATTTCCCCAACCTAGTAAGGCAGGCCAACATTCAAATTCAGGAAATACAGAGAACGCCACAAAGATACACCTTGAGAAGAGCAACTCTAAGACACATAATTGTCATATTCACCAAAGTTGAAATGAAGGAAAAAATGTTAAGGGCAGTCACAGAGAAAGGTCGGGT
>NW_012101523.1:40005-62580 GCF_000951045.1 Mandrillus leucophaeus | reverse complement strand
AACATGGCACATGTATACATATGTAACAAACCTGCACGTTGTGCACATGTACCCTAGAACTTAAAAGTATAATAATAAAAAAAAATACAAAAATACAAAAAAAAAAAAAAAACTGTGACGTAGAAAGTTTTTAGCCACTAGTCCAAAGACACACACTAGGATATGACAGAGCCAAGACTGATTCTCAAAGTAATAAGCACTCTATTATAGAATACTGCTTTCTAGTACACATGGGGGACACTGACTGCTTACATTAAATGCTTTCATTCACTTCACATTCTTCCAGTGTCAACACTAAGCTTGCCTAATCTGGCTCAGCTAGGTCCCACATCCCGGCTCAAGACAAGCTAGGGATTCTTGTGTCTTAAACAGTTTATTTGACATTTAGGGAGCAAAATGCCAAACATTCTTCTGCTTTCCTTTCCCTGAGAAGCATTTTTTTCATTTCAGTTAAATTGAAGACAACATTTATTTATGAAATATACTTAATGAGCTTTGCCCTAGGTCACATGCTAGGGAGAACACAAAACAAAAACATAAACCACCACTGTCATTCAATGAGCTTGTTATCTTACTGGAGATGTAGCTTCTATACGCATGAAACACACCGAACAAGTGTTATCACTGGCATTTGTAGACTTAAAGTGGGAATGCAATGAAGGATGTAGAATTGTTATCCAAGAGTTAAACTGTACAATTGATTAGATGAAGTTAATAAGAATAGATTCCATATCAGCAAGACTTGACTCTAACCTGATAGAGGTAATAAAAGGAAGTGTCAGTCAGTGAGGGTAGCCAATCTGGGAAGCTCAGAAAAGAAGAAAGAGGAGGAGAAGGATAGGAGGAATAGAGAAGAGGAGGATGGAGAGGAGGAGAAGGGAAGAGAAAGGAAAAGAAGAAGGCTGCCACAGCCAACAAATGACAAAAGGCACCCATTTCCCAAACCATCTTGAAAACAAGTTCTCCTTCCCCTCCTGAAACCATGAGGATATGTAAAACACGGGAGCAACTTACGTAGAGAAGCCAGGAATGAAAGATTATCTAATAAACTGAGTATTTTTATGCAAGAGAGACAGGCCATTATCTATGAGATTATTTATATAATAGGACTGGACCAAGCTTTCATGTGGATCAGACATTTAGGCAATTCCCCTCCCCAGTCCTCTCTCCCAATAACCAGCAAGTAGAGACTCAGGAGAAATAATATTGTTGCTACAAGCAAATTTTAAAATTTTATTTTAACTTCATATCCAAGTTGTACTATGAGCTGAGTTTTGTGATTATTTTATATAACAAATGACTGCATTTCTAGCATAAAAATAAATTGTTGGTGGCCACTGCAAACTAGAACTGGCAAACAAGGAATTGTGGAAAAGTGAAATCTCAGATGAATTTAAAGGATGGTGTGATGTAAACAGGAGAAGATTCGGGAAACAACATAACAAAAGAGAAACAGCAGAAATAAATTCGTTATCTATATGGAGCAGTATGCAGCCTTGTCCAGAAAGGGTGAAAGCTGGGAGTTTAAATAAGAGATAGATCTTATCTGAAGACAAGAAGATCCTTGAATGCAAGCGAGGAGATTTAAAGCATTAAGGATCCACGGAGGGGACTAAAATATAAAAGATGGCATTTTAGGAACAGTATAATCGTAAGATGGTCTGGAGGTCTGGAGACAGACGTGAGAGGGGGTGACTTTTGCCCAGAGTAGGAGAGATGACAAGGAAAAGAAAAGAACACCTCCAAGAGAAATACTGAATGGAAAATTGTCAGATTCTAGCCATTCATAGGATCCATAATATGAGGGATCCTTCAAGGGTCACATCAAATGTCCCTTCTGTAAAGTCAGGAAGGAGCCCTGGGAGCCCCTTCTGCAAGTATACCAGGCCTCCCTCTGTGCTCATATAAAAATGTGTTCATGCTACAAAAATATCCTTACCAAATTATGATATACTTATCTTAAAATTATTTTCCCTTTACCTCTTCCAGCATTGCCTTTAATCCTATAAACCCTGGTATAAAAAAAAAAAAAATGACTCATCAGTGAATTCAGGTATTAGATCTCCCTGCTGACATGCATGACTTCTCTTAGAAATTCTCCATTTGCTCCAAAATACCCCTGATAAAGATAATTCTTTATCTAGGGCTCAGGGGCCAGTTCTGGCTATAAGGATATACGCTAAGTGCTGATCAGTGGGTTATGTCTGAAGACAGCAGTCACCCGGGAGCCAAGGCACTGTACCCAGACATGTTCTGTTCCATATTCTTTCAGGCCCAAAGCCCAAATCTCCATCTCCCGACAGAGTGAACCCGAGGAAAGCCACTGAACCAAAGTCTGAATTCTCCAGGAGGGTGGTGTGGTCTTTGTGGCCTGGGTATGCCTTCTGCTCCTGCCATTTGAGGCATGATCTCCTGCACACCAGGAGTAGAATTTCTTCATCTTCATCTATGTGCTGTGAATGCATGTCCCTGTTACAACTAGACTTCATAACAAAAGAACATTTGATCTTTTCTTGAGTGCCTGAATTTTTTTTCTTTAGCGTCTTCTGCTGAGGTGGGCAGAATTCTGAAATGCGACTGTCAGAGTCTGTCCTCGTTAAGCCGGATCCATCCCTATGCTAGGGATCCACCCCAGGCTGCTGGAGTAGTAGAAAACCAATAGCCATGGAGGATTTCCTTTCTCTGACTCCCTTCAGTTGTGTCTCTTTCAGTTAATTCCCTGCTTTTCCCTGATCTCTGGCCCTTGCCAACTAAGATTATGTAGAAGGTCTGCCCTACTGTTTCAGAGTTAGATTTTCTACAATGGTGT
Organism: Mandrillus leucophaeus; assembly: GCF_000951045.1. Taxonomy (NCBI): domain Eukaryota; kingdom Metazoa; phylum Chordata; class Mammalia; order Primates; family Cercopithecidae; genus Mandrillus; species Mandrillus leucophaeus. Next base: position 59,771 of record NW_012101523.1, on the reverse strand, counting down.
CTGGAAGTATAATGTCCCTCCAATACCACAGCAATTCTTGTGCTCATGTGTTACTAAAAGCTACCATGCTTTAGCTACTGCTGTCTGCAGCATCATTTTATTATCTGACAAAGCTTACAGCCTTTCCATACCCATGTATAGTGTAATAGAGTGGTTAGGAGTGCACTTTCTGAAACCTGACTGTCTGAGTTAAATTCAGTTCTGTGACCTTGGGCAGGTTATTTAAATCTCCTCTGTAAATGTGGAAATAAAAACAGCACTTACTTCCCAGGGTTAGTGTGAGGATTACAATAATTTATTCATGAAATGGCACTTAGAATAATGCCTAGCATTCAGGAAGTACTTAATAAGTATGAGCTATTATTATTATTTGGGTTAAGTGTGAGGAAGTCAACACATATAGACAATAGCCCATGGTCCTAAGGCTGAGAGTCTGAGCCTTCAGACATTCCCATGGAGAAACAGAACTTTTAGCAATCTCTGGAATATGATACAGTGTTAGATCTCCAAGGCTCACTGACAGAAACACCTCCTTCTCCATATAGCAGACTTCTCTGATAGAGACTGAGTTTGGCCATTGATGATGACATCTCTTGAATGGGACTGAAAAGACCCTGCCATCCCTTAATACAGGGCTTTTACGGTACTGGATGTATAGGTGTAGGCATGTTTGAATCAGGGGGCAAGTCTCCCTCAAAAGAGCTCCTCATCTTAGAATCACTAAAGGCAACTTCCTTCAAAAGAGTGAATGACCATCCCCATTTCCAGGTAAAATGAAATCCACTAACCACTGAACTAGTGTAGCCAGTCTTCAGTAAGGCATTGAATGGCAGTGAGAAGGCAGTGAGAAGTAACAGCAGGGGAATGCTCATCAGAACTTGGTCCTCTCTCCACTTGAGGTGGGGTGGGTTGCAGAGTGGTCCCCACTCCTGCTCTTTAGAGTGGATGATGGTGAGGTGGATGTTTTGAGCCCCCAGTTAATAAAGCAGGAAGCAGCTCAAATAATTATATGGAAAAAAAAGATGTAACCATATGCATACTCCAAGTTCATTGTGGTTACATCCACTTATGGCACTCAACATGTTTGCAATGTTTCCATAGTATATTCAGGAATATACTTGTATAATCTCTCCTGTATAGGAATGGACTCTTATAGATTATCAATACTGAAGCTGGGGCTGCATTTATGTACTTCTGGTTTGCAACACAGTTTGGGCATGCACAGCTACAGATACTGTGGCACATGGAGACAAAGTGATGCTCTGGACACTTCCACTGCCACAACTTTCCTTTATTTCGCAAATAAGGAATTTTGTTGGAAATTCTGAGTTTGCAATGACAAGTGTAGCAACTGATGCTATATTCTTATGAAACCTCTCTTAGGACTCTCTAAGGATTCCAACTCTGAGAACTAAAAAGGGCAGCATTTGCTTCTCCACCTCCTTCCTACCCTACCCCAAGCACCTATTTCTTACCAGCCTAGAAAGATTTCTGCTGCATTCTCCCAGAGGGACCATAAATTAGAGACCACAGGTAACCCCCAAGGCCCACAGAGCTTCAGGGGCATTATATCTTCACTCAAGTACACCAAAGTACTAACCATTGCACCTAATGTGCACTAATTTTAGTAGATTACATTTTATGTCTGTACTGTGCGGCATAATACTCTAACACTTGTGTTGATAATAGGTTCCTTTTTGGAATTAGCTACAGCAGAGTGATACACACAGAGAGAAACTCTAGAATGAGATCCCAAAATGTAACACCTTGATCTGGGGTTTAAAATGAACGTTCTAAATAGTTTCACAAATTATTGCTGGAAATCATACTGTTTTGAAATTTGTTCTTGAAAGACTACAAGGAAATTGTCAGACCAAAGAAAACTTTAGCTATCCCATTGTGGTGGGCAAAATATCTTGTGGGCAGCGCCTTGGCCCACAAGATATCCATGACCTAACCCCTGGAACCTGTCACTGTGTTACCTTACATGGCAAAAGGATCTTTGCACATATAACTAAAGTTAGAGACCTTGAGACAAAGAAATTATCTAGGATTATCCAGGTGGGAGAACAATGCCCAACTGTGGTCACAGGAAGACATGACTGCAGAAAAAATGTTCAGGCCGGGTGCGGTGGCTCATGCCTATAATTCCAGCACTTTGGGAGGCCGAAGCAGGTGGATCACTTGAGGTCAGGAATTCGAGACCAGTCTGGCCGATATGGTGAAACCCTGTCTCTACTAAAAATACAAAAACTAGCTGGGCATGGTAGTTAGCATCTGTAATCCCAGCTACTCAGGAGGCTGAGGTAGGAGAATCGCTTGAACCTGGGAGGCAGAGGTTGCAGTGAGCCGAGATCGTGCCACCGCACTCCAGCCTGGGCGACAGAGCAAGACTCAGTCTCAAAAAAAAAAAAAAGAAAAAAAGAAAAAGAAAAAGAAAAAAACAGAAAAGGAGAAATGTTCAAACAGACGTAATGTTGCTGGCTTTGAAGATTGAAGAAGGAATCACAAGCCAAGGAATATGGGTAGCCTCTAGAAGCCGGGAAAAAAAGGAAATTAATTTTTCCCTAGGCCTCCAGAATGATATAGCCCTGCCTATATGTTAATTTTAGCCCAGTAAGACCTGTGTCAGACTTCTGGCTGTCAGAACCATAAGGTACTACATTTGTCTTGTTTTAAGGCACTATGTTTATAGTAATATGTTACTGCAGCAATAAAAACAACTAATGCACCCATGAAAAAGGTGGTAGATCTAAAAGCCTCATGGATAAAACTCTGAGGTTGCTAATGCACCCACATGCCTGTTTAAAAGGAACGCTAGACTACGTTGGCACTGACATGCTTGCCTTTGTGTTCAGGTCTCTATCTCTCCCTCCTACATGCCCCACCTGGACTTCCAGTTCAGTTAATTCAGCATTCACAAGCAGGTGTGTCACTCAACATCAAGCGTGATTCAATTCAAATCACCAGAGATGTGAAGCCATTTGTGTAGTGCTCCAAAATCCCTCCGAGGACTCATTTGATAAAAATCTGGTTACTTCTGGCTAAGTGATATTTGAGTTTGAGTGCCCCAGTAAATAAGCATCCATTTTTTCCCATTCAAGTTCGGAACCAGTGGAGAGATACAGATAGAAATGTCAGCTTGATCGTTGATAGAAACGGACTGCAAATATGGCTTGAGCTCTCAGTCAAAAGGTGTTGCTAAAGACTGCCAGCTTTCTACTCCCACAGAACTTGGGGGCCTACCCACCAAGAATAAGCTTGATCCGTAGATTAGAAACCCTTAGCCAGGACCGATATCTCACACTGACTTGGGACAGAGAAAGAAGAAAGAGACAAAGCCCCAGTAATTGATCTTTTAAAATAAATTAGTTACAGCCAATTGAGAAAAGTGGCTAAAAATAAATCAATCAATCTCATTTAAATGAGATCTTCAGATTCTCAGAATTTCCTTTTAATTCCTGTCATTTTTATTTGGGTCCATACCACCAATGAGGGAAATGTTTTTAAAATTTTTAATAAACATATAAAATGTCATGGTTAGTGACTGCCTGGGGCCAACACATAGTCAGTAAAAGAATTTACCAAGACAGTAATAAGTCTGGAAAGGCAGATTTATTTAAAGAAAAGGGGAGATACACTGCCAGCGAGCAATGGGCAATACAGCAGAGGGAAGGCTGTCTGCTGTCTGCAAAGAGGCAGGGACTGGAGGGGAGTTTTTTAGGTCGTGTTACTTGGGCTTAATGTTTGCAGACAGGATGCTAGGTGCAGGTGGGCTTTGATTGGGATGCTTGTAACAGGATGCTTGGGTGCTAGTGAGCCATTTGCAGTTGACCCTGTTTCTCAGAACATTTGTTCCTCTCTACCCCCTACTTCTGTTTCTGCCAGCTAAGCTTATTTTTCAGTTTTCTTTCAACTCCTTAGGGCTCCACAAATTGCACATATTTATGGGGTACAACTTGATATTTCAATACATGTATACATTATATAATGAACAAATTAGGGTAATTAGCATGTTTACCACCTCAAAAATTTAACATTTCTTTGTGGTAGGAACACTGAAGATCCTCTCTTCTGGCTAAATTGAGATATACAATGTCTTACTGTTTACTATAGTTACTCTACTGTGCAATAGGATACCAAAAATCATCCTTCCTTCCTAGCTGTAACTTTCTTGACTAACCTCTCCCAATCTCTACCTGCCCCCGGCCCTCCCCAGTCTCTGGTAACCACTGTTCTATTGCCTACTTTCATGATATCAAGTTTTTTTTTTTTTTTGGATTCCACATATGAATGAGATTATGTGGTATTTGTCTTTCTCTGCCTGGATTATTTCACTTAACATAATATCCCCTAGATTCATCCATGTCACAAATGACAACATCTCCTTGTTTTTATGGCTGCATAGTATTTCATTGTGTATATATACCACATTTGCTTTCTCCATTCATTCATTGTTGGACACTTAAGTTGATTCCATTGAATAGTGCTAGAATAGACATGTGAGTGAGGATGTCTCTGTGATATACTGATTTCATTTCCTCTGAATATATACCTAGTAATAGGATTCTGGATCATACGGTAGTTCTATTTTTAATATTTTGAGGAACTCCATACTATTTTCCACAAACGATGAACTAATTTACATTCCCACTAATAGCATATAAGGGTTCCTTTTTCTCCACATCCTTGGAAACACTTGTGTCTTTTGTCTTTGTGATAATAATCATTTTAAGTGGAATGAGGTGATATAGTGGTTTTGATTTGTATTTCTCTGATGATTAGTGATGTTAAGCATTTTTCCATACACCTGGGTTGGTATTTATGTCTGCTATTGAGAAATGTTCATTAAGGCCTTTTGCCATTTTTAAATCAAATTATTTGTTCTGGGTTTTTTTGCTACTGAGTTGTTTGAATTCCTTATATATTCTAGATATTATTTCCTTGTCCAGCTGTCTAGTTTGCAAATATTTTCCCCCATTCTATAGGTTGTCTCTTTACTCTTGATTGTGTCTGTCCTTTGATGTACATGAGCTTTTTAGTTTAATATAATCCCATTTGTCTATTTTTGTTTTTATTGTCTGTGCTTTTGAGATCATATTTTAAAAATCCTTACCTAGTCCAATGTCATGAAGCATTTCCTTTGTTTTTGTCTATCAGTTTCATATTTTCAAGTCTTACATGTACATCTTCACTTCATTTTTAGTTGGATTTTGTACATGGTGAGAGACAGGGGTCCAGTTTTATTCTTCTGCATATAGATATCCAATTTTCCCCACACCATTTATTGAAGACACTGTCCTTTCCCCAGTGTGTATTCTTGGCACCCTTATTGAAAATCAGTTGGCTGTAGATATGTGGAATTATTTCTGGACTCTCTATTCTGTGCCATTGATCTGTGTGTATTTTTACACAAATGCCATGCTGTTTTAGTTACTATCACTTTCTCATGTCAGGTAGTGGTATGCCTCCAGTTTTGATTTTTGTGTGTTTGTTTGTTTTTAATCAAGATTGCTTTGGGTGTTCAGAGTCTTTTTGTGATTCTATACAAGTTTTAGGATTTTTTTTTTTCTGTGAAGAATGTCACTGGAATTTTTGTTTTGTTTTGTTTTGTTTTGGAGATGGAGTCTCGCTCTGTCACCCAGGCTGGAGTGCAGTGGCGCAGTCTCGGCTCACTGCAAGCTCCGCCTCCCGGGTTCACGCCATTCTCCCGCCTCAGCCTCCCGAGTAGCTGGGACTACAGGTGCCCGCCACCACACCCGGCTAATTTTTTGTATTTTTTTTTTAGTAGAGACAGGGTTTCACCATGTTAGCCAGGATGGTCTCGATCTCCTGACCTTGTGATCCGCCCGCCTCAGCCTCCCAAAGTGCTGGGATTACAGGCGTGAGCCACTGCGTGGAATTTTAACAGGGATTGTATTAAATCTGTGTATCACTTTGGATAGTAAGGACATTTTAACAATGTGAATTTTTCCAATCCATGAACACCTCTTTTTGCATCCTCTTTAATTTCTTTCATTAATGTTTTGTGTAGTTTATTTATTTATATATTGAGATGGAGTCTCGCACTGTCACCCAGGCTGGAGTGCAATGGCGCAATCTCAACTCACTGCAACCCCCACCTCCTGGGTTCAAGTGACTCTCCTGCCTCAGCTTCCCAAGTAGCTGGGATTACAGGTGCCTGCCACCACGCCCAGCTAATTTTTTTGTATTTTTAGTAGAGACAGAGTTTCACAATGTTGGCCAGGCTGGTCTCGAATTCCTGACCTCGTGATTCACCCACCTCAGCCTCCCAAAGTGCTGGGATTACAGACGTGAGCCACCACGCCTGGCCATTAATGTTTTATAATTTTTAATGTACAGATTTTTTACCTTCTTGGTTAAATTTACTCCTGAGTATATTACTTTTTGTAGCTATTATAAATGTAGCTATTGTAAATTCAAATGATTTCATTACATTTTTTATCTGTATTCTTCTGTATCTCGCAAGTTTCCCTAAAATCACTACTTTGATTTCTTTTTAAGGCATTTTGTAAGTTTCCTTTTCTTTGGGGTTTATTACTGGAGAACTACATTCATTTGAAGGTGTCATGTTTCTTTGCTTTCTCAAGTTTCTTGTGTATCTACTTTGTTTTGTTTTTTGCTTGTTTGTTTGAGATGGAATCTGGCTCTGTCACCCAGGCTGGAGAGCAGTGGTGTGATCTTAGCTCACTGAAACCTCTGCTTCTCAGGTTCAAGAGATTCTCCTGCCTCACCTCCCAAGTAGCTGGGATTACAAGTGTGTGCCACCACATCCAGCTGATTTTTGTATTTTTTGTAGAGATAGGGTTTCACCATGTTGGCTAGGCTGGTCTTAAACTCCTGACTTCAAGTTATCTGCCCGCCACAGCCTCCCAATGTGCTGGGATTACAGGCATGAGCCACCACACCTAGCCTTGTGCATCTACTTTGATATCTGTGCATCTGCTGAATCCGTTTCTGCTTCCAATTTTACAGAGTAGCTTTTATAAGGAAAGATTTTTTCCTACAGATGTGTCCTACGGTGTCAGTTGAGTAGTGTGAATTCACATTGGTTCTGGGTGGACATAGTAGTTGGGTCTCCATACAGCTTCATCAGGTATAATCCATGTAGTAATATCTGTGAGTGCCTCAATGGCCTAGACTGCAGGAGTTTAGGGCAGTAGTGGTGCAGCTTTGCCACAGAAAGGGCCACCAGGCTGGTTCTTAAGCTGGAGGTACATGCACAACTGTGCAGGATCACCTGTTCCTTGCAGGGAAGGGTGTCATGTGGACTTGGATGCAAGGGTCATCACCATTTCACTGGGCCTAGGTTCTAAACAGCTGGGGTTGTGGTGCTGCAGTCATCTGTGTGAGCATGTAAGAATGACAGTGGAGTCTCAGGGATGGAAAGATCAGTGGTTACTGTTCCCCAGAGTAGAGCACACTCTAGCAGTGGCTCCAGTTTCAAGGTGTCACTGTGCCATAACAGCCTGGGTCATGGGAGGTGGGCAGTGTACAATGTGAGCTCCTACTGTGAAACAATGCCACTGTGGGAACTCCAGACAGCTCCCCCAAGGGCCTGTGAGGACTGCCACATTCACCTGTAGCAAGGACTACCTGTATCTGTACTGGTAACAGGGGCTGCTGGGGGCTCCCTGCTTACCTGACAGAGGAGGTGTAGTAGTAGAGGCAGAGTACTTCACCCTCCTCTCTATGCTGCCATCCTGAGTTACTGTTTGCCACAGAGATTCTGCCATTCCCTTGCTATACTGCAGTGCTCTCCCTCAGATACTCTAGTCTAATTGTAGTTGTTTATTTGTTGTTTTGGTCTTTTTGTGTATGAGGAGGTAAGTGCCAAGTACCTCTAGTTAGCCTCTTACTGATAACCAGGAAATGCTTTGAATGGAAAATAGAATGGATTCTTTCTGGTGTTTATTTTTTATTTTCCATTTTTTTTTTTTTTTTTTGAGACAGAATTTACACTCTGTTGCCCAGGCTGGAGTGCAGTGGTGTGATCTCGGCTCACTGCAACCTCCACCTCCCAGGTTCAAGCAATTCTCCTGCCTCAGCCTCCCAAGTAGCTAGGATTACAAGCACGCACCACCAAGCCCAGCTGTTTGTATTTTTAGTAGAGACGGGGTTTCACCATATTGGCCAGGTTGGTCTCGAACTTTTAACCTAAAGTGATCTGCCTGCCTTGGCCTCCCAAAATGCTAGGATTACAGGCATGAGCCTTATTTTCAAATTTCTAAAGTAAGATGTTTGAATTTTTATTTTTAGTGTTGACTGATGTAAAATAAGAGTAGGGTTTTGTATATTTCTGTGTGATTTGCTGATGAGTCACCTACAGTATTCCTTGACACTGAGGTAGAAATAGCAACAGACCAGTTCAAGTAAGTCTACTCTTCCTATGTGACCTTCAAAAAATAATTTTACCTTGCTCAGCCTCAGTCCTCTCACTTGCAAAAGAGAAATAACCGGACCTTGCCTGCCTAGAGACAGTGCGAAGGTCAGGTAAGATAATGAACATAAAAGCAGATATTATGTATTGTTTCTATGACTTCAGAAATTATTAAATACTTAACAAATTAGATCATGAATGTGATATGGCCTAAAAAGGTAGTATAAATGGAAGATATTTGATATACATAATCTGTTGTCAATTAAAGAAATACTTAAATTTTCCACAAAGGGTATTAAGAGACCATTCGTTTTAGAGTACACATTGGAATATTGTAACTTAAAACAAGACCATATTGTATTGGATAAAATATTTTTATTTTAGGACTTACATGATTGCTGCATGTCTTGTACCGAATGTTCTGCCCTTCACAATTCCTAAAGGAAAAAAGAAAGAAGAAAGAAGAAATCATGATTTCATAGAAGAGGCAGCATTTAAAAAAAAAAAAAAATCAAATACAAGGCATTGGTTCCCTGTAAAACTTTCACTAGTGCACATTACCCCAAAGATTCAAAGTTTAATTCTAAGAAACTAATTTTCAAGGATTGGGGGCCAAGAAGTCTTGTGGAAGTGTCACATTAAATAAAGAATGAATTCTTTAGGTAATAGTAGTACTCATATGCAATTCTTACCCAAGGGCCCGTATAACCATTACAATTAATGTACAATATGTGTGTGTCTCATGTGTGAATATGTGTATTCTTTTCTATAATGAAAAGGGAAAAGCTACATGCAGAAGCATTTGTGTAGCATGTTTCCACTAGGACATTTCTCTTCCCTTACTGAAGCAACTCAAGTTAGCAGGGCACTCACTGTCTTCCTTTAATTAGTACAACAGTGTCTATTAGAAATTTGCTTGAAGTAATGCTTCCTTTTTATTTATTTATTTATTTATTTATTTTGAGACAGAGTCTTATTCTGTCTCCCAGGCTGAAGTGCAATGGCTTGATCTCAGCTCACTGCAACCTCCGTCTCCCAGGTTCAAGCAATTCTCCAGCCTCAGCCTCCAGAGTAGCTGGGATTGCATGCGCACACCCCCATACCTGGCTAATTTTTGTATTTTTAGTAGAGACGGGGTTACACCATGTTGGCTAGGCTGGTTTCGAACTCCTGGCCTCAAGTGATCCACCCGCCCCAGCCTCTCAAAGTGGGGGGATTACAGGCATGAGCTACTGTACCCAGCCTATTTTATTTCAATCATTGACCTTACCAAATGGGATTATACAAAGTCATGTTGGAACAGCATTCTTGGGATGCTAATACTGGTAAGTTTGAGAATTTTCCAGGGATGACCACCACATAACCTATCTTCCCCCACAGCCACTAGCTCTGGGACCCCGCCACTCATTTTCCAGGCAGTTTTCCTTTGGGAGACTGGAATTCCATCCAACAGGTACTTCCCTTAGTCCAGTGCTTGTCCATCTATATTTTACATAAAATCCTTAAAGATATCTAATCTATTCATGGCACTTTTCCCAATTTTTCAATGGAGTTACATATTTTTTCCTTTTATGTTTTCCTGGTGAATTCAATCGCAAATTTGGAGCCAGGAAAGCTAAACACAGGCTTAAATAATCATTTTGAATTAAAAGTCAATAGATACTATTTCAATTGTTACTAAAATATTTATTTCTATGGGAACAAAATAATTTTAAAGTGGATAGGAGGTCATTTTTTTTGCCACTATGATTTAAATATGAGCCTATATGAAATGATTGATAGAGTCAGCAATGTTAAACTCACTGCATATACTTTCTGATGCTTCCATTTTTCTTGATTACAAAAGGAATAAGTGGAAACCAGTAATGTGCCAGGAAGTATAGAGGTAGTCACTCAAAATCCTATCACCAAAAACTTTATTCTTTTGTCATTTAACCCTCCATTGTTTCTGCCATTTACAGGATTGAAAATCATACTGTTAATTCATCCTAGTATTTGTTTTAATCTAATATTATAAGCATTTTCTCATTTCATTGATAATTCTTTGGAAAAATTATTTTAATGATTACATCACAGTCCATTATACAAACATTATTTTTGTAGCTGTAAATGTAAAACTTTTAAAATTGTGACAAAATACATATAACATAAAACTTACCATCCTAACCACTTTTAAGTGTGTGGTTCAGTGTTTAAGTATGTTCACATTGCTATGCCAATATTACCTTTTGTGATTACATTGCTTCTCTTTTTCCCTACTTAAAAACTGACATATATTAAAATTCTATTTGGTATGTATACAATTTTAAGAGTTTTGACAAACCCATACAATTGTGTAACTACTACCACAAGGAATATTTGGAACAGTTCCATCACCCCAAAAATGCCCTCAGGTTGCCCCTGTATAGTCAGCCTCTTCCCCCACCCTCAGCTCCTGGCAACCACTGGTTGGTTTTGTCCCTATAATTTGTCTTTTCCAAAATGTTATATAAATGGAATCACACCATATGTAGCTTTTTGAGACTGGCTCTTTTTAGCATAATATATTTGAAAATCATTCTGTGGTTGCAGGTATCTAGTTTGCACTTTTTTAATTGCTGAGTGGTATTCTATTGCACAAATGTACAACTGTTTATTCACTCACCAAGTAATATTTGAGTTGTTTTTAGTTTTGGGTAAGTATGAAAAAATGCTATAAACATTCACATGGAGGTTTTATGCTAACAAAGCTTTTCATTTCTCGGGTAAATACCTTGAAGTGGGATTTCTGAGTCCATTCTTTTTTATATAATATAAAATTTATTTGGTAAACATCTTTAGGTTTTCATTTTTGTCCATACATACAATACATATTTAGAAGTATTTTAAAACAAATCCCAGTCCTTTCATAATATGAATTTTTTCATGTATGAGTTTTTAACTCTTGGCTGGCTAAATATTATTTAATTAGTTGGATGTATGGCTGGCATATGATTAAATCTTTGCCTTTCATACAGGAAAGGCAATGCTGCATGATATGGTATTACTTCTTACATGATCCTTTTTTCTCAAAGCTGTAAACACACTTCATTGACCCTTGACATTTAGACTTGCAGAGGAGAAATATGATTATTCCTTTGCTTGTGTGTTTTATGTTTCTGCCTGAAAGGTTATAGTACTCTTGTTTTGTTGTGTTAGTATTTGATATAAAAGTTAAGTTATAATCAGGATGTATCCAGTCGTGTGTTTCATCAGTCTTTACTGAAAATGGTGAGCCTTTTTGAATGGAATACTCAAGGTCTTTACTTACAATGCTGCTGATTATTCTCAGATTATGATTTTGATTACTGCTCTTGTTCCATAAATGCCTATAATTGTGAGGCTGGAGCTCCCTCTCTCTGCATCTATTATTTCTTCATTAATCCATCTGTGATTTCCTCATATATATATATATATATATATATATCTCATTTCATTGACCTTTTCTTGTGCTTATAAGAAATCTTCTACAGATATTCCTCCACACTACTGGTTTTAATTTTCTGTAGTGGTTATTTTCTATTTTACTGTGTCCGGTGAATTTTTAATATTAACTTCCACACTTTTTCCTTTGCAGTTTTTCTCAAACTCTCCCTCCTCCATTTCCATTTCATACCACCTTCACCTTAAACTTTCTGTTCCAACTGCAACTTGTACCCATTGTCTCCTCTCATCTTGTGTTTTTGAGGTGGTATAATCCCTAATTAGATTTAGAAGGCTTTGGGAGAAGGACATTTTGGAGTGAAAGGAACAGCATTATAGCTGCCTCCAAAAGCATTACCTAACTTGTAGTTAAATCATATTTAGGTAGATGTGCTTTCGTGATTTGTGGTTCAGAACATCTTCCCAGATTATCACAATGGGTTGGCTGTGTCTTAATATTTTGCAGCACTGCATATTTCTGTTTTTAAAATTTTGTCATAGGTATTTTATTCTTAAATTTATTAAAATCTTGCTAAGAGTACATCAAATTTTAATCATTCAAGCAGCACCAAACTGGGAGGCTGGTAGAAAAAAATATATTGGTGTGGAGAAGTCATTCTCTTGGTCAAGGAGAAAATGACTCCATTCTACTGGGAAACAACAGCTACGCCTATGGAAAAGGTCATTCACTTACATGGCCTACTTCATTTTGCTTTTTCTGTATGAACAAAAGAAGAAAATAAATAATAGGAAAAGTGAAGAAGTAATTGAAATTACTCTCTTATTTTGGAAAAGCCCCAGTTGAGGGAAGTTGCTAATAGATCAGTGAAGTGATAACCAAAAAGCTTTTTGTACCATGCTGACTTGCACCTCTAAAAAGCATCTGATGCTAATTTGAAAGGAACAAGCAAATTAGAGAGTCGCAGGTTAAAAAAAATATTTGAATTGATGGGAATACTGGAATACAAAAATTGTTGAAACTTAATAAAAATGGCATTTTCTTTAAACATTTTCAGAAATAATTTTTAGATGCATTTTTAGTAGTTGCTTAATTTTAGCTATTTATATTAAAAACTGTTCTTGTAAAAAGAAACTTAAAACTAAAAGGTAAGGAAAGAATATATCAAAGGTATCTTATGGCTGTGTCTCAGGCCTTCAGTGTAGACCATGTGTATAGCAACGGCCTAAACTCCATTGCCACCTGCTGTGTCCTAATTGTAAGCTGAGTTTCCAGGAGTCACTAATTTGCATCTTGAGTGTTGAGCCTTAAAATATAAACCTAAAAAGTATCTACAACTCTACTACAAATCCCACTACAATTGCAGCATGGTGATATGAAAAAGAGAGCATTTTATGTCATGAATTTTCAAAACATAATGCACCATTTTAGACTCAGTCTTCCTTCAACAATGTCTTACGGTGATCCTACTATCTACCAGAATATGGATATAAAGATTCAGGGAGATTACTTCTCTATTTCCTTTATAAGTCAGTAGCAAGGTTTTTTTTTAAAACCCAACCACCTGGTGACCATTTTTAACAACCTATTTTACTTTGTCCAACCTAATACATAGTAAACTCAGTGACTGGCCTCTATTGATGTGGCTTGCTTTGGTTACAATTTAGTATGAAAACGAATGACTACTTCATGAAACAGGCATAAAATGAAATGCAAGTTATTTTAAAGTTAAGGACATTGGAATCCTAATTCTCCAAGCAGGAACCTGCCAGCTTATTCTGGAATAATTCCTTTGGGCCAAAGCAACTAAGCTGCAGAAATATTACTTACAAGTTTTAAATTTCATTGTAATTAGTATATGCAAGAGCTAATGGTTATCAAGAGTATTTGAAAATTCAAGAGCATCATTTCACAATTATGTATTTTCTATCCATTACAACATTCATAACACCCTGTATTGAAGAGTTTTGAAGTCATAAATTTATGAATATATAAAAAACATATGTTGATTCCACATGAGGATATATTAAAAACATTAATAAAATTTCCCTGGAGTTCATAGCACTATAATTTATTATATTCATTTGATGATATATTGACTCAAATACTGGTGTCATAAAGCCTGAGAAGTATGTGTTTTGAAGAATAAAAATATATTAATTTTTAAAATAGTATTTAACTTAAACCTGTGTTTCCCATGATTGGCACTTAACTAGAATATCAAGTTACACACTTCTGCAAGAGAAAGAGACATTCTGGCTGGCATATGGTTTGCAGTGCAAAAGAACTGACTATTTAAAGTAATCAAATTCTGAAATAACTTTATCCACAAGAAATATATAAGCAAAATAGCTATATTTGCTATTTTCCTAAATCATGAATGCCCTAAATCATGAATTTGAAGAAGCACACTGATAAAAGGGAAGGCACTGAAATGCTTTCTAAAGCTTTAGGATGGCTTTCAGCGTGGTTTTATATGTAATCACCTCCATATTCCTCTTCCAAGAAAAACTGACCACAAGTATTCAATATTTATGAAGACTTAATAAGTCTCCAAGGCAGTTCAAGGATAAAGAGACCTGATAAGCATTCCAAGGGAAGTAGGTTTCCTTCTTTAAAATCCCAGAGTACTTCCAAAACGACAGTGAAAGTTCTTAACATGGGAATGGCTCAGGAATGATTACGGTTTGCAGCTGCTTAAAATGTGGGGAGCAAGAATGAGTGAATTATTAAAGAACCTGCTACCATGCTTTTGAATTAAACTAATTTCATTATAGCCAAAAAGTGGTGTTACTGTCCCTGTTTCTTAGACATGGAAAAAGTGGGTGTGCCACAGGCCTGATCCTATGCCAGGAACCAAGCTGGGAGAGCACATGCAATGACATGCATTTATCTTACTTCTGAAATACCACAGAACCTATTATTCTCTCAATATATGCACACATATGCACAAATACATATATACATATTTGATTTAGGATGTTTTCTACCCTCAGATACCTGTTTAAATTAGATGAGCTCAGGGACCAGGCAAATTTGGAGATTCTCAGGCCTAAAAGCAAATTTCAGAATGTAGGCTAAGGTTTGTGCAGAAATAGACTAAAGAATGCTATATTAGTCCTAAGAAATGAAAAAGTTAAGCAAATCCTACATCAGAAATAGGAGAGGTAACTGAGTAAATGGAATCATAATGTACAAAAAAAACTTCTGCAGTTTTTTTTTTCTCTGAAAACTGTTTTTGAGACTATCCATGTTAACAGATGTAACTCTATAATTCATTCACTTTTAGAGATCTGTAGGAATCCCAGTTATAAATATACCAAATTTATTTATCAATTCTCTTTATTCTTCATTGATCAATTTTCCTAAATGTTGATGAAGATTATTCCAAATCTTCATTTGGAAGTTGGTTTCAAATTTTAAACTGCACCCACAGTTCTGCAATGAGCAATCTTATATCACCATGTTAGGCATATTTACACATTTCTCTGGGATATATACTTGAGCAGGGTTGTTCTGTTCCGGGTGTTTACAGCATCACTATTACCAGATATTGACAAATTGCTCTCTAACATGGGCATACCAATTTTCACCCTCATTACCAGTACAGGAAGGTTCCTATTTTTATACATCTAGGTCAATATTTCACATTTTAAAACTTTTTAATTTTTTCCCAATATGAAGAATGTGAAATATGTCATTTCATATTCTTTTTCTTTTTGGGGTAGACAGAGTCTTGCTGTCTCACCCAGGCTGGAGTGCAGTGGTGCAATCTCAGCTCACTGCAACCTCCTGGGCTCAAATGATTCTTGTATTTCTGCTTTCCGAGTATCTGGGATTACAGGCATGTGCTACCACGTCAGGTTAATTTTTGTATTTTTTAGAAAAGGGGTTTCATCATGCTGGTCTCAAACTCCTGACCTCAAGTGATCCACCCATCGCAGCCTCCCAAAGTGCTGGGATTACAAGTGTAAGCCACCACACCCAATCTCATTTCATATGCTTTTGCAAGTTTTTGTCAGTGAAATTATTATTTTCATTTGTTTTTTACTATGCAGATTCATCTTCTGTGAATTTCCTGTTCATATTCTTTGCTCACTTTTCTACTAGGCTCTTTTTGCTTCTATTTTATTGGTAAGTAGAAGTTACTTAATATTTCAAATACTAGTCCTTTATTAGTTATATTCATTGTCAAGATTTTCTCCCACTCTATGGCTTGTCTTTTCTTTAGGTTTATATTTTTGTGATACAGATGTACATTTTTATTGTGCTTGAATTTATCTATATTTTCCTTTGTAACTCAAACTTTTTGTATCTTAGGGAATATTTTACTATCTAGAAATCACAAAGATAATCTTCTGTATTTCTTTATAAATGTTTCCAGACATTGCTTTTTACAAGTAGAGATTAATGCACTTGGAATTTATTCTTTACATGAATTGATATGTTCTAATATTTTCCTTTGACTATTGATAATCATATCTGAGCACCATGTATTGAATACCCCTCTTTCCTGCACTGATTTACAGGGCCACTTTCAATATGTACCAAACTTCCACATATGCATATATCTGTTTCTGGGCTCTGTTTCTGTAAACTTTTGTAATGCTATGAATTCTGTTTAAATTTTGGGCTGTTTATTTTCTGCTGAGACCATTGCAAACCTGAGCTTTGGCGGGTTGGGAGGGGTTATATATTCATGGGTCCTTTAATTTGTACAGAGCACAGAACTGATTTCTCTCTGTCAGTGATTTAATACATTGAACATTGAGTGAAATGTTCAAAGAGAAAAGATGTTTCCCAAAACAACAATGTTTATGTTAAAAATAGTCATTAAAAGATCTGTTGTAATAAAAAAAAAAAAAAAAAAAGAATAAGTATTCATTTTATCAAGTGCTACTTTTGCATCAATATAGATAACTGTATGGCTTTTCTCTTGTATATCATCAATGTTTTGCCTCCTGGTGCTTACTCCTCCCAAGTATTTCCTTGTGTGTTACCAGTTTTAGGATTGCAAGTTTGTCAATTAGCATGGCTCTATTGACAGGAATCCTATGCAGCCGGTTGGTGGCCTGACTCTCAGATCTTTCACTGCTGCTATAACCTCAAGGATATCACAGGCTACAAGATCACTTTCCATATTAATTTCCCAAGTAAATGTTTCCACAATCATATAGGATATATGTATTCAATGCAATATACATAATACATATAGGCCAATATATACGCAATTCCAAGTTTTGGGAGAACAGGTTCATTGTTCCAACGTAGATTTTTTTTTTCATATGGAATTAAGACTAAGATATTTAAATTCCCTATGCTGGTGTGTGGACGTTTTTCCCCTAGTCCTTCTGTTTAAGTGTCTGAACCTCAAGGGTCTTGCCTTTATCTTAGGGTTGCAGTTCCCACGGCGTGAACTCACATACACTAAAGACTTGATCTTTTGTGATTGTGAAAGAATTGAAACTCAACAGCCTGAGTTTTTGCGACGATCAAATCCCATCTCCATCACCAGGGCAGGCACAGAATCAGTTATGCACTTACTAGTTTGGCATTCAGTTTACTCTTTGCTTTTTGGCCCTGTGGATTTCCCTTAATTTCTTGTAGGTTCAACTTTAGTGGTGGTGGTGGTGGTGGTGTTTTAAATGCATGTCCCATTTTGCCTGGCATTTCTAGTTTTTTTGTTGTTTTTTTTTTAATTAAATTAAATCTTCCACTTAAAATAATTGTAAATCAGCTGGGCACGGTGGCTCACGCCTGTAATCCCAGCACTTTGGGAGGACAAGACAGGTGGATCACTTGAGGTCAGGAGTTCGAGACCAGCCTGGCCAACATGGTGAGACCCAGTCTCTACTAAAAATGCAAAAAATTAGCCAGGCATGGTGGCGTGCACCTGTAATCCCAGCTACTTAGGAGGTGGAGGTGGGAGAACTGCTTGAGCCCTGGAGGCGGACGTTGCAGTGAGCCAAGATTGTGCCACTGCACTCAAGCCTGGGCAATAGAGCGAGACTCCATCTCAAATACTAATAATAATAATAATTGTAAATCACATGCATTTGTAGAAAAATAATAAGAGACCCCCTGGATCCCTCAAGGGTAACATCTTGCAAAACTCTACAACAAGAATACAACTAGGAGATTGATATTAATACAGGTAATGTACAGAACATTTCTATCATCACAAGGCTCCTGCAAGTTGCCTTTTATAAAGCTGCATCTCCTCCCCACCCATCTATCCTCTTCCTTAGCACCTAGCAACTACTATTCTCCATTTCTATAATTTCTGTCATTTCAAGAATATTACATAAGTGAAATACAGTATTTAAGTTTTGGAGATTGGATTTTTATAACTTCATTGTAATTCTCTGGAGATTCATCAAGATTGTTGTGTTTATCAATGGTTCATTTCCATTCACTGCTGTGTAGCAGTCCCTGGTATAGATGTAACACCATTTGTTTAACGATTCACCCACTAAAGGGCATTGGGGTTGTTTCCACCTTTTGGCCACTGTGAGTAAAACCGGTATAAACATTCATGTACGGGTTTTAGGTTTTATTGTGAACCTAAGTCTTCAGTTATCTGAGAAAAATGCCCAGGAGTGCAATTGCTGAGTTGTATGGTAGTTGCATGTTTATTTTTTAAAAGAAACTGCCTGTTTTCCAGAATGGCTATATCATTATACATTCTCAGAACCGAAATAAGAGTAACACTCTTTCTCTGCATCCTTGCCAGTATTTCATGTTGTGAACTTTTTGAAAGTTATTCTGATAGGTAGGTAATGATATCTTATTGCAGTTTTAATTTGCATTTCCTTAATAGCCAGTAGTGTTGAACATATTTTTATGTGCTTATTTGCCATCTGTGAATTCTCTTGGGTAAAATATCCATTCACGTCCTTTGTTCATTTTCTAATTAGATTGTTTGATTTTTAATTGTTGATATTTAAGAGTTCTTAATAGAGATACTATTCCTTTGTTAGGTCATTTTCAAATATTTTCTCCCGCTGATCTCATTTGTTTATTCCTCTGCCAATACCACTGCTCTCATTACTGCAGCCATACAGTAAGTCTTGATATTAAGTAAGCTGATTCTTCCCACTCTATTCTTTTAAAATATCTTTTAAAAATCAACAGATACATACCCATGATCCCAGCACTTTGGAAGGCCCAGGCAGGCAGATCACTTGAGGTCAGGAGTTCAAGACCAGCCTGTCCAACATGGTGAAACCCCATCTCTAATAAAAATACAAAAATTAGCCAGGCATAGTGGTACATGCCTGTAATCCCAGCTACTTGGGAGGCAGAGGTAGGAGAATCACTTGAACCTGGGAGGCAGAGGTTGCAGTGAGCAGAGATCCCGCCACTGCACTCCAGCCTGGGCAACAAAGTGAGCCTTCATCTCAATAACAACAAAACACCAACAGATAAAATTGTATGTATTTATCAGGTACAATATGATGTTTTAAAGTATCTATACATTGTGGAATGATGAATCAAACTAATTAACATATCCATTATCTCACAGAGTTATCATTTTTGTGGTGATAATACTTAACATCCAGTCTCAG
This sequence comes from Mandrillus leucophaeus, assembly GCF_000951045.1. Lineage (NCBI taxonomy): Eukaryota > Metazoa > Chordata > Mammalia > Primates > Cercopithecidae > Mandrillus > Mandrillus leucophaeus. The sequence continues at coordinate 40,402 of NW_012101523.1, read as the reverse complement.
CATTTTTCAATAATATATTGTTATTAAGTACAATGACACTGTTGCACAATAGATCTGCTAAACTTATTCCTCTTACCTAACTGAAATTTTGAATCCTTCCACCAACATGTCCCCAACTCCCCTCCTCAACCACTCTAACCCCTGGCAACTGCCTTTCTACTCTCTTTTTCTTTTTTTTTTTTTTTTTAATTTATTTATTATTATCATACTTTAAGTTGTAGGGTACATGTGCATAACGTGCAGGTTTGTTACATATGTATACTTGTGCCATGTTGGTGTGCTGCAACCATCAACTCATCAGCACCCATCAATTCGTCATTTACATCAGGTATAACTCCCAATGCAATCCCTCCCCCCTCCCCCCTCCCCATGATAGGCCCCGGTGTGTGATGTTCCC
>NW_012101523.1:0-38855 GCF_000951045.1 Mandrillus leucophaeus | reverse complement strand
CTGTTTTGGTACCAGTACCATGCTGTTTTGGTTACTGTAGCCTTGTAGTATAGTTTGAAGTCAGGTAGCGTGATGCCTCCAGCTTTGTTCTTTTTCTATGAGATCAACTTTTTCAGCATCTACATATGAGTGAGATTATGTGGTATTTGCCTTCCTGTGCCTAACTTACATCACTTAAAATACTGTCTTCCACGTTAATCCACATTGTCATGAATAATAGGATTTCCTTCATTTTTCATGGCTGAATAGTATTATATTGTGTATATATACCGTTTTCTTTATCCATTCATTCACTGATGGACACTTAGTTGTTTGCATACCTTGGCTATTGTGAAAATACTGCAACAAACATGGAAGTGCAGGTATCTCTTCGACATCTTGATTTCATCTCCTTTGGATATATATCCAATAGTGAGACTGCTGGATCATATCATATCTTTTTGTTTGTTTGTTTTTTGAGACAGAGTCTCACTCTGTTGCCCAGGCTGGTGTGCATGGTGTGCAGTGACACAATCTTGACTCACCACAACCTCTGCCTCCCAGGTTCAAGTGATTCTCCTGTCTCAGCCTCCTGAGTAGCTGGGATTACAGGCATGCGCCACCACACCTGGCTAATTTTTGTATCTTTAGTAGAGACGGGGTTTTGCCATGTTGGCCAGGCTGGTCTCGAACTCCTGACTTCAGGTGCTCCACCCCCCTCGGCATCCCAAAGTGCTGGGATTACAAGCATAAGCCACCATGCCCGGCTGATACCTTTATTTTTAATATCTTGAGGGACCCCTATACTGTTTTTCATAGCAGCTATACCAATTTACATTCTCGCCAACAGGGTGCAAGGGTTCCCTTTTCTCTGCATCCTTGCCAATACTTGTTGTATTTGTCTTTTTAATAGCCATCCTAACAGGTGTGAGATGATATCTCATTGTGGTTTACGTTGCATTTCCCTGATAATTACTGATGTTAAGCATTTTTTCACATATCTTTTAGCCACTGTATATCTTTTAAGAAATGTCTATTTGGGTCCTTTGCCCGTTTTTAATCAGGTAATTTTTTTCTTGCTATTCAGTTTAATTTGTCATGTATTTTGGATATTAACCCCATGGCAGAGGCATAGCTTGCAAATACTTTCTCCCATTCTGTAGGTTATATCTTCACTCTGTTGATTGTTTCCTTTGTTGTACAGAAGCATTTTAGTTTGATGTAATCCCATTTGTCCATATTTTTCTGTGCTTTTGGGGTCACGTGTAAAATAATCATTTCCCAGACAAATGTCATAGAGCTTTTCTCCTATGATTCTTCTGGATGTAAAATTTCTTACATTTTAATCTGTAATCTATTTTTAGTTGATTGTTCTATATGGCATGTAATAGAGGTCTAATTTCATTCTTCTTCATGTGGATATCTATTGAAGAGACCATCTTTTCCCCCTGTGTTCTCGACACCTTTGTAAAAAAATCAGTTGGCTGTAAATATATGAACTTATTTCAGAGCTCTATATTCTGTTCCATTGGACAACTTGTCTGTTTTTATGCCATTACCATTCTGTTTTGTTTACTACAGCTCTGTAGCATATTTTGAAGTCAGGTAGTATAATGCCTCCAGATTTGTTCTTTTTGATCAAGATTGTTTAAGTTATTTGGGGTCTTTTATGGTTCCATACAAATTTTAGGATTGTTTTTTCTATTTCTATGAAGAATGTCATTGAGATTTTTATAGAGATTACACTGAATCTGTAGATCACTTTGGGTAGTATCAACATTTTAGTATTACTTTTTCCAATCTATGAATGCAGAATATTGTTCCATTTATTTGTGTCTTCTTCAATTTCTTTCATCCGTGTTTTATAGTTTTCATTGTAGAGATCTTTCATCTCCTTGGGTAAATGTATTACAGGTATTTTATTAGGGTTTTTCTTTCATTAGCACGTTGCAGTATTAAGTGTACAAGTCCTATACATGTTCTCTTAGATTTACCCTTAGTATTTAACTTTTGTGAATGATTATTAATGACATTGTATTTTTAAATTTTGTTATCTATGTGCTCATCACTAGTAAGAGAAATACAATTGATTTCTGTATTTTTATTTTGTATCCAGGACCTTGCCAAACTCACTTTTTAGTTTTAGAAGTTATCTTGTAGATTTCTTGGGATTTTCTATGTAGACAAAAATGTCATCTGCAAACAAAGACAGTTTTATTTTTCTTCTTCTATGAGTAAGAGTAGTGAGATAGACACCCTTGCCTTATTCTATACCTTAGGGGGAAAGCATTCAGTCTTTTACCATCAATTATAATATACAATATTAGTTAAATGTTCTTAAATTTTTATCAAGTTGATATCTGTTTCTATTTTTCTGAGAGCTCTTCATGAATTGGTGATTTTGTCAAATATTTTTTCTGTATCGATTGATAAGATCCTATACATTTTTTCTTCCTGAGTCTATTGATTAGCTGGATTACGCTGATTGACTTTCAAATACTGAAACAGCCTTACATTCCTCTAATAAATCCCATTTGGTTATGGTGTATAATTCCTTTTATATATTTCTTAATACTTTTGACAGGATTGTATTAATAATTTTTACTTTCATATTCATGAGATATATTGGTTTGTTGTTTTCTTCTTTGTATAGTCTTTGTATGGTTTAGGTATCAAAGTCATACTAGATTCATAAAATGAATTGGAAAGTATTTCTTCTCTTCTGTTTTCTGGAAGAAATTATATGGAATTGGTGTAAATTCTCCTTTAAATGTTTGGTAGAATTTGCCAGTGGAACCATCTAGACCTTAAGATTGAGGGTAAAGAGTTTTTATATTATACATTCAATTTCCATAATAATTATGGTGTTATTTAAATTACTTATTTCATATTAAGGATATCTTTTGATTTCTCAGGCCAAAAAAAAGGTAAATCCTAAGATGGCAGTGGGGAATTCCTAGAAGCAACTCAATTCACTCTGCGGAACTCATGGAAGTCTTCAGAAGTGGTAAATCAGATACTTCTGAAAGTGGGATGAAGTTGGGGTCAAAACAGTACGACTGACTGAAAGTTTGTTTAAAAAGAGGTTAAACTCCCAGCTGACCTCCTTTACTTTGGCATGACTGTGTGCTATTATCTAAAGAGGGTAAAACAGCAATTTTCTGGACCAAGAGATAACTGAGTACAATTAAGGGCAAGAGTACTATACTGAAAACAGAGATTAAATACAAATTAATGTACCGAATGCTGAAATCTCAGCTTTCTGCCTCACTTGGTTCCTAAAATATTGGATTCAGAAGGGCCTTCTCTGGGAAATCAAAGCATTTCAAAATAGAACACCCAAAGACATCATCAGGCAATGAGATGTACCAGCCACATCTCCCTCCAATTAAGCTCACAGCTCCTTTCCTTAAACTTGAATAAACAAACAAGGATCACCAGAAATCTTAGAAAGATCTCTAACCTTAAATACAGTGACAAACAAAAATTAAAAGAAAATAGCAATTTGGGAACAACTGAGACTATGGAGAAAATTTTCCTCCCAAATGTCTATTCATACTCTCAGAGATGAAACAGAAGATACTCCATCTGAGAATCAGGGACAGAACTCTGTTTCTAAAAATTCAAGGAACAAAAAATAACTCAGGAAACAATATACGTATAGAAAGAGAAAATAGTAAAGAGAGTTGAAAAATAAATTTTGATAAATCTCCTGGAAGGCAGGGCAAATGAACAAAGAGAAAACTGGAAGATCTAATATCTGAATAATGAGAGTTTCAACATAATAGAGGAAAATGGCTAGGTGCGATGGCTCACGCCTGTAATCCCAATACTTTGGGAGGCTGAGGCGGGTGGATCGCCTGAGGTCAGCCTGGCCAACATGGTGAAATCCCGTCTTTACTAAAAAATACAAAAATTAGCCAGGCATGGTGACACGTGCCTGTAGTCACAGTTACTCGGGAAGCTGAGGAAGGAGAGTTGCTTGAACCCAGGAGGCGGAGGCTGCAGTGAGCCAAGATTAAGACACTGCACTCCAGCATGAGTGACAAGAGCAAGACTCTGTCTCAAAAAGAAAAGAAAAGAAAAGAAACAAGAAAACAGAGGAAAATGAATAGAAGAAATCATCAAGGAAATATTTCAGGACTGAAGGGAATGGATTTTTATAGTGAAGGACACTCTGAGTGTCCAGTACAACGAATGAAAATAGACCCACACCAAGGCATAACATTAGGAAATTTCAGAACACTGGGGGAAAACGTATGCTTCTACATGCATCCAGAGAGGAGGAAAAAAGAGCAGGAAATTCAGATGCCTTTAGATTTCTCAGAAACATTGCTTGATGTTAGACAATGGTGGAGCAAACCCTTCAAATTTCTGAGGGAAAATCATTTCTACCTAATTATATACATGGAAAAATCATCACTCAAGTTTGAGAAGAAAATAAAGATCTTTTCAGATAAGCAGGAAGCTTCTGGAGAATGTATCCATAAAAATGAGGAGGAAGAAGGAAGGTGATTAGGAAACAGGAGATCTAACACAGGAAAGAGGTAAATGACCCTCCCAGGATAACAGAAAAATGAGATTCCAAGATGCCTCCCGAATTTCTTGTTAGATAGCAATCAGCTCAGCTAAAGGTTGTTAAGAATTCTCCAGAAGAAGGGTCTAAAAGAAAATTAAATTGAATGAAAATTAGAAAAGTGAATGAAATTAGCGAAGTGAAAACTGGAATGATGATGTTTTTCTGAATTAGTGATAAGCATGTAAAAGCTAATAAAACAAGCACACAAAAAAGAGAGGTAGTTATTGACTCCAGTGGAAAAAAAACTCAGGAAAGGAAAAATAATTGCAGTATATTACATGACATAGCTGTGAACAGTATAGAGGCATAATTTAATAGTATGTCTTTATAATAATAATATACCTTCATAATAATTTAATGAAGGCATTAATAATAATATGCCTTCATAATAATTTAAACACTGCATATTGGCCCAGTCAAAGTTATATAAAACTCTGTGGTATGGGACTGGAAGACAGAGTGGAGGGAGAGGTCCAGAAAGGACAAAGAGGAGAGGGAGGAGGAGAGAGAAAGGAAGAGAAAGGAGCAGGAGGCGTGAAAAATTGTTAAATCTTCATCTTCTATAGTATGACTCTAATGAGTTGTGCCTACAACTGAAAGATCAAGAAGCAGCAATATAAACATGTTATTTGGAAATTTGGATAAAATACCAAGAGAATCAGATAGAAATGTTAACAGCAGTTGCCCCTGGTGGGTGAGGACATGGAAGGAAGGGAATCAAGAGGCTGTTGTTTTTCACCTCAAGCCTACATGAGTCATTTGGCTCTTTAAACTATATACATGTACATTGTTGAAAAAAAACGATGTTTTAAAATATTTGTTAAAAGTCTATATTCCACAACATAGCTTTCAATATTCTTCATAGAACTACCCATCCTTACCTATCCCACAGACCCATACTATAGTCATGCAGCTTTTTATCAACCCAGAAATTCATTACACTACATCATTTCTCAATTTATGGAATAACATGTATTCAATTTATACCATACATCAATAATAATGTTGGGCACAGGATAAAGAGATGAATGACACTATCTATGCCACCTAAAATTTTGTCTCAATTGTGGAAACAGAAAAATAAAACAATACAGTGGAATAAACACTCTCATAGAGGTATTCATGAGATACTATGGAAACACTAGAAGAGTTGTCCCTATCCTGGTAAAGGGTGAGAACTGCCAATGAATGCAAAAGGAAGAAATGAGGACTCAAAAGGCATTTTTATGATCGACCATGTGCCAATGAGAAAAAGGAGAAAAGGATGATTTAGGCAGAAAGAAGAGCATTGGCAAAAGATGCAAGGCGATAGTGAGCACACACTCATTTATTTATTCCTTCAATAAATGCTATTTGGGTCCTCATCACATGTGAGAAACTATGTAAGATCTTGGAATGATGAAGTCATTCTCCTTTCTCCAAAAGAGGTCCTAATTTGCCAACAATTTTAGTACTATAATGGATGCAAGGAAGCACAAAACAGGAAGACCAAAGTTTAACCAGTCAAGATAGGCTTCCTAAAAGAGAAGAATAAGTAAGAATTAGCCAGATATCACACTAAAAATAGACCAAAAAAAAAAAAAATACAGGAAAAGACGCAGGGGGTTAAAACAATAGACATAAAAGGTGCAGGTTTCAAGTGAAGGAAAGAATGTTAAGTAATAAGTAATGCCATAGCAGTATTTAAAACATCACTAGGTTAGGTACAAAAATATAGTTCAATGGAATGAATAAGATCTAGTATTTGATAGCACAATAGGGTGATTTCAGTCAACAACCACTTATTGTACATTTTAAACTAACTAAAAGAGTATAACTGGAACGTATATAACATAAAGAAATGATAAATCCTTGAAGGAATGAATACCCCATTTACCCTGCTGTGATTATTATGCACTGTATTACTGTATCAAAATATCTCACATTCCACATAAATATATATACCTATGTACCCATAAAAATAAAAAATAAAAATAAACAAAGAACCCCACTAGAAGTTAACAGATCAGAAAAAAAGTTCAGGCCAGGTGTGGTGGCTCATGCTTGTAATCCCAACACTTTGGGAATCCAAAGCCTGCGGATTACTTGAGGTCCGGAGTTTGAGACCAGCCTGGCCAACATGGTAAAACCCCATCTCTGCTAAAAATACAAAAATTAGGTGGGTACGGTGGTACACACCTGTAATCCCAGCACTCTGGGAGGCTGAGACAGGCAGATAACTTGAGGTCAGAAGTTTGAGACCAGCCTGGCCAACATGGTGAAACCCCACCTCTACTAAAAGTACAAAAATTAGCCGGGTGTGGTGGCACACGTCTGTATTTCCAGTTATGTGGGAGGCTAAGGCAGAAGAATCACTTGAACCTAGGAGGCAGAGGTTGCAGTGAGCTGAGATCGCACCACTGTACTCAAGCTTGGGTGACAGAGCGAGTCTCTGTCTCAAAAGAAGAAAAACAGTTCAATTGACAGAGAGCTTGAAAATCACCCCTACATGCACAGGAAAAGAAAAAAAAAAGAGGAAAGTAATTAAAGAAAACATGATAAATGTGGAAGACAGACAGAAGTTACTGGTGTCCACAAAGAAAAAGCCAGAACAAATGGGTAAGAACCAAGAGTGAATAATATAATAGAAGAAAAATCTGCCTACCATAAAGAAGGATCTAACTCTGTATCAAAAAGTTGGTCACCGTGTGCCAGGGTAAAATAAATAATATGGCACTGACAGCTAGACACGGCCTTGTAAAACTCTTGAACTTGAGAGAAAAAATAAAGACGCCTATGGGCAGACAGGTTATCTAAAAAATAGGTTATCTACAAAAAAAGCCAGCTGGCCTGGGAGGTCTATAAGCAACATCATATACCAAGCTTTATGGAAAAGGAACTATCAAGTCTGAAAAGGAAAAGGTTGTATCTTAGGAATTTTATATTCAAATAAGCCATTCACTGTTTATGTATGAAAGCAAGAAAAAGTCATTTTCAGATATATAAGAATTCATAAAGTATAAGACCTACAACTTTTTCCCGAAATTAAAAAGTCTATAAAATTTTGCTGCTTGAAGTGTCCATGGACAGGCAGCACTGACATCACCTGGGAATCTGTTAGAAATGAAAGCTCTTGGGCCTCACTCCAGATTTACTGAATCAAAGTTTACATTTTAACAAGATCCCTAGGTGATTCATATGCACACTAAAATTCCGGAAGCACAGCTCAAAATATATCTCTGCCAACAAAGCTATGATTCAACCTGAAGAACTGAATGCTCAAAGGAAGAAATGGGGACTCAAAGCAGCAACTGACAATCAGCATTGAAATAATGCTGCTTGTGTGCACACGCACAATTAAGATAGACAATGAGCGTTGAAATAATGTGTACACACACACAATTAAGTTTCAACCATGCTTTGATTTATTACTATGAAAAAAAGATATAAAGAAAAAACTGCCAATAAACTGAAGATAAAATCCCAAATTCTAATAATAAACTCAAGAAATGGGAATAAAGAAAAAAAGCCTAAGTAGTCATTCTCTTACAGAAGGAGAAATCAAAAGAAATTACTATTGACAAGATAGTTATAAAGTAATTGTTAAAATGTGGTTTTTAAGTATAAATTTAATCATCAGTAAAATAAAAACAGGATATGTGTATAATTTCCAAATTAGCAGAGGTAAAATTTCAGGGCAAAAAATTTAAGGAAAATGGAGAGAGGAGGAAAGATTTTAAATAGAGATGGTAATCTGAGCACATACATTGAATTTCCCCCTTACAAATTCCCATTGAAATGACTAAGTATGTTAATAAGTGAATAACTCCGTATCATACCTGGAAATTCTTAGAAGCTATACACAAGGCAGAAACTTTAGGTGATTATTGCTATACATAGGGTTAGCAAGACTGAATTAAAAGAGAGTACATAAACTATTCACTGTAGATAAAGGAGAAGTCTGCCTTTGAAGTAAGTAGAAGAGATCCACAGGAGAATCCACCAATTCCCACTATATTAGAGTGGCAGATGATATAGCCAATTCCTGCCAATCAATGGCATGCGGGCAGTTAGTCTAAGACAAAAGTGTAAGGGCACATAAGGTCCTACTCAATGAGGGTCCCTGTAAAACACTCAGTGCCTACATGGGATAGGGTATTCTGAAGAGATCAAATAAAATGCAGACACTCCAGAAACTATCTCCAAATGAAGGAAAGCCACAAAATAATAAAAAATGAGATTCATTGACAGAAAGGCAATGTTTCTTCTTGTGAATGCCTTCAACTGCAGCTTCCTATTTGGTCTCCATAATAACATAAAGCTGCAATCGGTCTAAAGCAGCAACTCTTTAGGCAGAAGAAGGGCATTTTTCCCATAGGCAGCCATAACTGGATTAACAAGGGACTTGATCAAACTTTGACTCTAATCCAGATCCCTGATATTTGAAGTAAAGAAATGTGGGGACACACACACACACACACACACACACACAGAGTATATATGCAGATACTTTTAAATTTTGCTTTTTTTAAACTTCTTAAATGGCAGCTTATACCACTGTTTCCTTTCAACCAATTTTTCTTTTCTAGTATGTGTATTCAGGGCTATTAAACTTCTGTATAAGGGTGAATTTAGATGTATCCCCATGTTTTAATATATTATATTTTCATGATCCCTCTATTTCTGCTAATGCTTCTTCCTTTAAATTCACTTTGTCTGATATTAGTACAGGTACACCAATTTTCTTTTCATTTTGGTTCACATTATAGCTTTTTTCCATGCTTTTATTTTCAGTCTTTCGGTGTCCTTGTATTTAAGGTTTGACTCTAGTAAACCACATAATTTTTGTTAGATTAAAAGTCTAACAATCTTTTTTCTTTTAACCAAAGTAATTAGTCCATTTACGTGTAATGTAAAATATATATTCTAAGGTTCAAATCTACCGTTTTACAATTTGTCACAATTGCGCTATGTTCTTTTTCCTCTCCTTTCTTGAAACTTTTTGGATCAATCATGTATTTTAGCAAGATTCTGTTTGCTCTTGTGATATCTGAATAGTTATACATTCTTTTATTTTGCTTTTAATGGTAACCTTGGAAATTTAACGTGCATCCCAGACTTTTAAAAGTTGAAGGTTAATTGTCTATTTTTACATCTTTCTGAACAATTCAAGGATATTTGAACACTTTAAATTCATTTGCTTTCTTCCAAATTTTACAGTATTGTTTCCATGTTTTTAAAGTTCTACATACATTTAAACTCCAGAAAACATTATTGTGCTAAACAGTATATAATATATATGTGTGTGTGTGCATGTGTGTGTATATGTATACATATGTATATATGTATATGTGTGTGTGTGTCTGTATATATGTTATCCATTGTTCTTTCTTTTATAATTTAACTTTTATATTAAGTTCAGAGGTACATGTGCAGGTTTGTTATATAGGAAAACTTGTGCCATGGAGGTTTGTTGGACAGATTATTTTGTCGCCCAAGTATTAAGTCTAGTACTCATTAGTTATTTTTCCTGATCCTCTACCTCCTCTCACCTTCCACCCTCCAATATGTCCCAGTGAATGTTGTTCCCCTGTATGTGTCCATGTGTTCTCATAGTTTAGCTTCTACTTTTAAGTGATAACATGTGTATTTGGTTTTCTGTTCCTGCATTGGTTTGCTAAAGATAATGGCCTCCAGCTTCATCCATGTTCCTGCACAAGACATGATCTCATTCTTTTTATGGCTGCATAGTATTCCATGGTGCATATGTACCACATTTTCTTTATCCAGTCTACAATTTTTTTTTTTTTTTTTTTTGAGGAGGAATCTTACTCTGTCTCCAAGGCTGGAGTGCAGTGGCACGATATCCGCTCACTGCAACCTCCACCTCCCGTGTTCAAGAGATTCTCCTGCTTCAGCCTCCTGAGCAGCTGGAATTACAGGCACCCGCCACCACGCCTGGCTAATTTTTGTATTTTTAGTAGAGATGGTGTTTCACCATGTTGGCCAGGCTGGTCTCGAACTCCTGACCTCAAGTGATCCACCCACCTCAGCCTCCCAAAGTGCTGGGATTACAGGCATGAGCCACCACGCCTGGCCCCAGTATACAAGTGATGGGAATTTAGGTAGATTCCATGTCTTTGCTATTGTGAATAGTGCTGCAATGAACACATACATACAAGTGTCTTTATAATCAAATGATTTATATTACTTTTCATATATACCTAGTAATGGGATTTTTGGGTCTAACGGTATTTCTGTTTTTAGGTCTCTGAGCAGTCACTACACTGTCTTCCACAAAGGGTGAACTAATTTACACTCCCACCAACGGTGCATAAATGTTTCTTTTTCTCCACAACCTTACCAGCATCTGTTATGTATTGACTTTTTAGTAACAGCTACTCTGAATGGTGTGACATGGTATCTCATTGTGGTTTTGATTTTTATTTCTCTAATGATCAATGATGAGCTTTTTTAAATATGATTTTTGGCCACATGTCTTCTCTTGAAAACTGTTCATGTCCTTTGCCCACTTTTAATGGAGTTGTTTGGTTTTTTTCTTGTAAATTTAAGTTCCTTTGTCAGATACATAGTTTGCAAAATTTTTCTTCCATTCTATAGGCTGTCTTTTCACTCTATTGATAGTTTCTTTTGCTGTGCAGAAACTTACTAGTTTAATTACATCTTATTTTTCAATTTTTGCTTTTATTGAAACTGCTTTTGGTGTCTTCATCATGAAATCTTTGCCCATTCCAATGTCCATAATGGTATTGCCTAGGTTGTCTTCCAGGGTATTTATAGTTTTAGGTTTTATATTTTAGTCTTTAATCCATCTTGAGTTAATTTTTGTATATGATGTATACAATGGATCCAGTTTCAATCTTCTACATATGGCTACCCAATTATCCCAGCACCAATTGTTGAATAGGAAATCCTTTCTCCATTGCTTGTTTTTGTCAGGTTTGTGAAGATCAGAAGTTGTAGGTGTGTGGCCTTACTTCTAGGTTCTCTATTTTGTTCCATTAGCATATGTGTCTGTTTTTGCACCAGTATCATGATGTTTTGGTTAGTGTAGCCCTGAAGTATAGTTTTAAGTCATGTAGCATGATGCCTCCTGCTTTGTTCTTTTTGTTTAGGATTGCCTTGGCTATTCAGGCTCTTTTTCGGTTCCACATGGATGTTAAAATAGTTTTTTTTTTTCTAGTTCTGTAAAGAATTTCAATGTTACTTGAATAGAAATAGCATTGAATCTATAAATTGCTTTGGGCAGTATGGCCATTTTAACAATATTGATTCTTTCTATCCATGAGCATAGGATGTTATTCCACTTGTTTGTGTCATCTCTGATTTCTTCAAGTGGTGTTTTGTAGTTCTCCTTGTAGAAATATTCCACCTCCCTGGTTGGCTGTATTCCTAGGTATTCTATTTTGTGTGTGTGACAACTGTGAATGGGATTGTCTTCCTGATTTGGCTTTTGGCTTGACTGCTGGTGTATAAGAATATTAATGATTTTTGCACATTGATTTTATATCCTGAGACTTTGTTGAAGTTATCAGCTTAGGGAGCTTTTGGCCTGAGACTATGGGGTTTTCCAGATATAGGATATGTCATCTACCAACAGGGACAGTTTAACTTCCTCTCTTCCTATTTAAATGTTCTTTATTTCTTTATCTTGCCTGATTGCCTCATCCAAAACTTCCAGCACTATGCTGAACAGGAGTAGTGAGAGAGGTCATCCTTGTCTTGTGCTGGTTTTCAAGGGGAATGCTTCCAGCTTTCACCCATTCAGTATGATGTTGACTGTGGGTTTGTCATAGATGGCTCTTATTATATTGATGTATGTTCCTTGAATACCTATTTAATTGAGAGGTCTTTTTGTTTGTTTGTTTTTGTTTTTTTGAGATGGAGTTTCACTCTTGTTGCCCAGGCTAAAAGGCACAATCTCAGCTCACTGCAACCTCTGCCTCCTGCGTTCAAGTGATCATCCTGCCTCAGCCTTCCAAGTAGCTGGGATTATAGGTGCCCACCACCACGCCCAGCTAATTTTTGTATTTTTAATAGAGACAGGGTTTCATCATGTTGGTCAGGTGGTCTTGAATTCTCGACCTCAGGGGATCCACCTGTCTCAGCCTCCCAAAGTGCTGGGATTACAGGCATGAGCCACCATGCCAAGACTTATTGAGAGTTTTTAACATGAAGAAGTGTGGAATTTTATGAAAAGCCTTCTCTGCATCTATTAAGATAATCATGTGGTTTTTGTCTTTAGTTCTGTTTTTTGTTTTGTTTTGTTTTGGTTTTGGTTTTGGTTTGTTTTGGAGACAAAGTCTTGCTCTGTTGCCCAGGCTGGAGTGCAGTAGCACAATCTCAGCTCACAGCAACCTCTGCCTCCCGGGTTCAAGCGAGTCTCCTGCCTCAGCCTTCTGAGTAGCTGGGATTACAGGTGCGCACCACTGCACCTGTCTAATTTTTTGTATTTTTAGTAGAGACAGGGTTTCACCATGTTGGCCAGGCTGGTCTTGAACTCCTGACCTCAGGTAATCCACCTGTCTCAGCCTCCCAGAGACAGTCTTGCTCTGTCGCCCAGGCTGGAGTGCAACGGCACAATCTCGGCTCACCGCAACCCCCGCCTTCTGGGTTCAAGCAATTCTCCTGCCTCAGCCTTCCGAATAGCTGGGATTATAGGCGCGTGCCACCCTGCCCGGCTAATTTTTTTGTATTTTTAGTGGAGACAGAGTTTCACAGTGTTAGCCAGGATGGTCTCAATCTCCTGACTTCGGGATCTGCCCACTTCAGCTTCCAAAAGTGCTGGGATTACAGGTGTGAGCCACCGCACCCGGCCTAGTTCTGTTTAAATAATGAGTCATGTTTATTCATTTGTATATGTTGACTCAATCTTGCATCCCAGGGACATAGCTTACTTCACTGTGGTAGATAAACTTTCTGATGTGTTGTTGGATTCAGTTTGTCAGTATTTTGTTGAGGATTTCTGCATCAATGTTTATCAAAAGTATTGGCCCAAAGTCTTCTTTCTTTGTTGTGTCTCCGCCAGATTTTGGTATCAGGATGATGCTGGCCTTATAGAGTGAGTTAGGGAGGAGTCCTCCTCCTCAGTTTTTTGGAATAGTTTCTACAGGAATGGTAGTAGCTGTTCCTTGTACCTCTGGTAGAATTCAGCTGTGAATCCATCTCATCCTGGGCTTTTTTGGCTGGTAGGCTATTTATTACCGATTCGGTTTCAGAGCTCATTATTGGTCTGCTCAGAGATTTGATTTCTTCCTGGATTCGATTTCTTCAGTCTTCAGAGGGTGTATGCGTCCAGGAATTTATCTATTTCTTCTAGATTTTCTAGCTTATGTGCATTGATGTGCTCATAATCTCTGATGGTTGTATTTCTGTGGTGTCAGTGGCAATATGTCCTTTATCATTTCTGATTGTGTTTATTTCCATCTTCTCTCTTTGCTTTTTTATTAGTCTAGCTAGCAGTCTATCTATTTTATTAATTTTTTTCAAAAAACCAGCTCCTGAATTCATTGGTTTTTTTTTTTGAGATCGAGTTTCGCTCTTATTGCCCAGGCTAGAATGCAATGACACAATCTCAGCTCACCGCAAACCCCTCACCCCAGGTTCAAGTGATTCTCCTGCTTCAGCCTCCCGAGTAGCTGGGATGACAGGCATGTGCCACCATGCCCAGCTAATTTTGTATTTTTAGTAGAGATGAGGTTTCTCCATGTTGGTCAGGCTGGTCTCAAACTCCAGACCTCAGGTGATCCACCCGCCTCAGCCTCCCAAAGTGCTGGGATTATAGGCGTGAGCCACCACACCCGGCTCATTGATCTTTTGAATGTTTTTTTGTGTCTCAGTCTCCTTCAGGTCAGCTCTGATTTATTTCTTGTCTTCTGCTAGCTTTGGGATTGGTTTGCTCTTGGTTCTCTAGTTCTTTTCATTGTGATGTTAGGTTGTTAAATTGAGATCTTTCTAACTTTTTGATATGAGCATTTAGTGCTATAAATTTCCCTTTTAACATCACCTTAGCCATGTCCCAGAAATTCTCACATGTTGTATCTTTGTTCTCATTAGTTTCAAATAACTTCTTGATTTCTGTCCTAAATTCATTATTTACCCCAAAGTCATTCAGAAGCAGTTAATTCAATTTTCATATGATTGTATGGTTTCAAGTGATTTTCTTACTCTTGATTTCTAATTTGATTGTGCTGTGGCCTGAGAGATTGATTTTTATGATTTCAGTTCTTTTGCATTTGCTGAGGAGTGTTTTACTTTCAATTAGGTGATCAATTTTAGAGTAAGTGCCATGTGGTAATGAGAAGAATGTATATTCTGCTGTTTTGGGGTAGAGAGTTCTGTAGATGTCTATCAGGTTCATTTGATCCAGTGCTGAGTTCAGGTCCTCAATATCTTTGTTAATTTTCTGTCTTGATGATCTGTCTAATATTGTCAGTTGGGTGTTAAAGTCTTTTATTATTACTCTGAGGGAGTCTAAATGTCTTTGAAGGTCTCTAAGAACCTGCTTCATGAATCTGGGTGCTGCTGCGTTGAGTGCATATATATTTAGGACAGTTTGGTCTTCTTGCTGAATTGAACCCTTTACCACTATGTAATACCTTTCTTCATCTTTTAAAATTTTTCTGGTTTAAAGTCTGTTTTGTCTGAAACTAGGATTGAAACCTCTGCTTTTTTCTGTTTTCCATTTGTTTGGTATATTTTTCTCCATCCCTTCATTTGAGCCTATGTGCGTCACTGCATGTGAGATGGGTCTCTTGAAGACAAGCATACCAATGGGTCTTGGTTCTTTATCCAGCTTGCTACTCTGTGTCTTTTAATTGGGGCATTTAGCCCACTTACATTCAAGGTTAGTATTGATACGTGTGGATTTGATCTTGTCAGTATGATGCTAGCTGGTTATTTTGCAGACTTGTTTATGTAGTTGCTTTATAGTGTCACTGGTCTATGTTCTTCAGTATGTTTTTGTAGTGGCTGGTAATGGTCTTTCCTTTCCATATTTAGTGCTTCCTTCAGGAGCTCTTATAAGGCAGGTCTGATGGTAACAAATTCTCTCAACGTTTGCTTGTCTGAAAAGGATCTTATTTATTGTTCACTTATGAAGCTTAATTCGGCTGGATATGAAATTCTGGGTTGGAATTTACTTTAAGAAAGTTGAATACTGGCCCAGAATCTCCTCTCACTTGTAAGGTTTCAGCTGAGAAGTCTGCAGTGAGTCAATGGACTTCCCTTTGTAGGTGACCTGACATTTCTCTCTGTCTTTAACTTTTTTTCTCTTGTTTCAACCTTGAAGGATCTAATGGCTATATCTCTTGGGATGATCTTCTTGAGAAATATTTTACTGGGGTTCTCTGCATTTCCTGAATTTGAATGTTGGCCTTTCTAGCTAGTTGGGTTCATCCATGAAGTTCTCATGGATGATATACTGAAAAATGTTTTCCAAGTTGGTTCCATTATCCCCCTTTTTTTCAGGAACACCAATAAGTCATAGATTTGGTTTCTTTACATAATCCCATATTTCTCAGAGGTTTTGTTCATTCCTTTCATTCTTTTTTTCTCTATTGTTGTCTGTCTTATTTCAGAAAGCCAGTCTTCAAGCTCTGAGATTCTTTCCTCTGCTTGGTCTATTCTGCTATTAATATTTGCAATTGCATTATGAAATTCTTGTAGGATGTTTTTCAGCTCTCTCAGTTCAGTTACATACTTTTCTATACTGGCTATTTGGTCTGCCAGTTCCAGTATTGTTTTATAATGATTTTTATCTTCCTTGGACTGGGTTTCAACATACTGCTATAGCTCAAGGATCTTCATTTCTGTCCATATTCTGAACTCTGTGTCACTTCATCCACCTCAACCTGGTTCAGAACCCTTGCTGGAGAGGCAAGGTGGTCATTTGTTAGAAAGAAGGCACTCTGGCTTTTTGAGTTGTCAGGGTTCTTGTGCTGATTCTTTCTCATCTTTGTGGGCTTATCTTCTTTTAATCCTTGAGGTTGCTGACTTTTTCCATAATTTTGTTTCTTTTATCCTTTTTTTTTTTTTTTTTTTTTGGTGACCTTGAGGGTTTGATTCTAGTATAAAGGTGGATTCAGCCAACTGGCTTCATTTATTAAAGATTTTAGGGGGCCAACACTCAGCTCCCAATACCTGGACTGGATGTTCTAATTCTGGGGTACTTGTATTGGGCCCCCATTTTGTTCTCTGGCTCCTTGATGTTAGGAATCCACTGCACTGGGGGGCCAAGGTGTTTTTGGACTGCTGGTCATTACACTCTGATGGCTCATGTCAGCCAAAGCATTTCATAACACGATGACAGCGGGATCCATCCTCATTTGTACAAACCAGCAGCAGAGGTAGTGGCAGCTACAGTGGAGTGCTAGCAGGTTCAGGGGGTCCTGCCTCCCTGTAGGCATTCACCACAGTGGTGGAGGCAATGCAGCTGGGGGTAGGTGGGAGGCCCCTGTTGGTGACTGTGTGTACAGTCATGCTGGAGGTGGTGTTGGCTTGGGGGCAGGGCACTGGCAGGTGCAGGTCTGAGTGCCTTCTGTGTGCCCCACAAGCAAGAGTGGTTGCTCAGGGTGGGGCAGGATCCACTGTTCTCTGCACAGTGTTAGCCCAGGGTTGGATGCTGGCTGACTCTGTGCCCACCAAGGCTCTGTCTGCAGTGGCAGTCAGCAGGGGACTGCCCATTCTGCTCACTCTTATCTAATTGTTCGCCAGGCATAAAAAGCTGTTTTCATTTCCTGCTTCAGGATATTTCATATGCTGCTCCCACTATTTGAACTCTTTTGGTCTCATAACCCTTCCCATCACATAACTGATTTCTTCTTAGCAGTAAGGTCTCAGCATAAACATGCCCCAGCACAGAGGGCTTCCCTGACCATTTTATGCATTGCCTTAACACTATATATTTTTTTGAGACAGAGTTTCGCTCTTGTTGCCCAGGCTGGAGTACAATGGCATAATCTTGGCTCACCGAAACCTCCGCCTCCTGGGTTCAAGCAACTCTCCTGCCTCAGCCTACCAAGTAGCTGGAATTACAGGCATGCACCACCACACCCAGCTAATTTGGTATTTTTAGTAGAGATGGGTTTTCTCCATGTTGGTCAGGCTGGTCTCAAACTCCCAACCTCAGGTGATCCTCCTGCCTCGGCCTCCCAAAGTGCTGGGATTACAGGTGTGAGCCACCGTGCCTGGCCAGTGACATGATTTTTAATTATATATAATTTGATTATTTACTTGTTTATTGTTTGTCTCTTTAGATGTAAGAACCTTGAAGGCAGGATATGCGTTAGTTTAATTCACTGGAGTTAAACTCCTTACCCACATCAAGGGAATTAAAAGGATCTGGAGCCAGAGACTTACAGGAAGAACTTCTGAAGATTTCATTGAGAAAGGTATGCTATGAGCCTACCTCTCATTCTACTCCATCAAGGAGAAGGGATGAGGGCTTCAGTCTGCTAACCCCAAATCAAGAGGAAGAAATGTTAAGGATACCACTTGAAGAGTTCAATATGTATCGCCAACAGTCGGTTGGTATTTAATTCACACCTGAGAAATTTAAGGGCTGAGAGAACAGCTGCAGCAGCCCATGTAAGCAGAGTAGGTGTTGCAGCACTGGCTCCCTGGACTTGAAGAGTTTGTTTAGCAAACTTTACATGAGGGTTTCCTGTGAACCAGATGTGGGCACGTGCATGAGTGCCAGCATGTGGTTGTCTTAGGAACTTACCAGGATGGCCACAGAGGGGTTAGCACATGTAAATAGGGAGAAGCTGGGGGCATGTCTAGCAGTCCCAGAGCTGAGGAAAGAGCAATATTACCAAGACAAAGTGTTGTGAATAGCACATTTCAAGGGAATTGGAGGCAAGAAATCCCAGGGAATTTGGGAGGGCAAAGGCAAGTTCTCAGAAAATCCATCAAAGTGCTCACAACAGTCAGCTTACGACACTTGCCAAACAGAGAGCACCAATACCTGCTCTCAACAATAAAGTCAACTAAGAACTCTCCTGCCTCCCTTTCCTCTCCTTTTACCCAAGTCTCCCCTTCTGAATACGAGTGGAAAAGATGGAAGAAGTTGAGCAACTGCCCTTCCTTACCTGCAGCCTTTTTCATCAACAGCAGGGCCCAGTTAGGAAACAGAAGACAGAAACTCACAAGCATTCTGGAGATATATTACTTGGCAAAATTATGTTCCAAGCAAAATCAAAGAAATTTTTTAAATGAACTAAATAATAAATATGTGAACATTTTAGTTGTATGACAATAGGATGAAAGTGGTTATTCATGGTCCTTAATATAGTCCTCTAAATTGTTTTTAACAAATGCAAGTATGTACTAGAAAAACAAAAAGACCAATGCAAATAAATTCCATTCCTTTCCCACTCTAACCCTACCACTAATTGCAAATTATTCAGACTTCTCAGACTTGAAGTTTGGAAAGAGATGCCAAAGTTCTCCCTTCCCCACTCATTTCCAGGCTGGAAACTTCTCCCCCATGTGGCTGGCCAGCAGTGGGAAAGAACTTACCCTTTACATAAGAAGCCCCCTGGCTGGGCATGGTGGCTCACGCCTGTAATCCCAGCACTTTGGGAGGTCGAGGCAGATGGATCATTCAGGTCAGGAGTTCAAGACCATCCTGGCCAACATGGTGAAAACCCATCTCTACTAAAAATACAAAAATTAGCCAGGCATGGTGGCAGGTGCCTATAATCCCAGTTACTTGGGAGGCTGAGGCAGAAGAATTGTGAACCTGGGAGGCAGAGGTTCCAGGGAACCCAGATCCCACCACTGCACTCCAGTCTGGGCAACACAGTGAGACTCCATCTCAAAAAAAATAAATAAATAAAAGTCCCCTCCCCTTGCCACAGGGTGTAGCTCTCCTATTGCAGCCTCCTTGGCAGAATAAATATATCCCAATACAACATGATACTCCATCATTCTTCCACACAGCATGACACAGAGTACCAGGGCCTGTATCTCCTCACCAAGGTGGAAATATGGGGAGGCAGACGTAACACTTTGTCTTTGCAAGAAAATCCCTGGACTTAGTTCTACAATACTTTACTGAAGCTTCCATGCTCTGAGTTAGAACTCACCCTAGGGGAATGCTACTATAGTACCTCCAGCAGCCTTCCCATGCCTTCTTGGAGTAGACCAGTGAGTCTTTCTTCTCAAAGGCCATATGTACAGTCCCTCATCTGCCCTGCTCTGCATTGTCTCAAGAAAACTGGAGGACATACTTGGTCACTGTTTAATGTATGGTAAAACAGTGACCTCAATGAAATACAAGCTCAAGCCAAAATATGCTCTCCCTGCATTTCTACTCTATATCTTGAAGCTAATTGGCAAAGGCCAATTTACTCTTTTACCTAACAATATCCCAAATCTGAAGATGACTGACATAATCTTGGAATCTTCTTTTGTACAAGACTAGAACGTCAGATTCCATCAATCTGGGTCTCTGTCTTACCTAAGAGCTGATGCAAAATCCTTGACTGGGAATTAAACTGTCCCATAAAGAATTACCTTCCAGTGTCTCAAAAACAATGATAAGCACAGGCTTATTACAAATTTACAGGTTTTTAAAAATAAGCTGATTTTACATTTTTGCAAATGCTATTTAACATAAACATATCTAAAATGTGAAAATAGAACTTGCATCATGTTCTTAATCAATGGGTTGCTCAGAATAGATGAACAAGAACTGGATTAAGTTGCAGCAACCCAAGGGCAGAACTCAGAAGACTTGACCTCTTGCCCCAACTCTTGACAACTTTAAATCAGTGACTTAAGGTGCCAGGATTTCCTTTCCTCAAAGCCCAAAGTGTCTGGTGCTCCTGGGTCCTGTGCGCAACATGGCCACACCCACGCAAACGGGATCATTGCTGCTGAAATATGTGAACCAGAGGTTGACTCATATTTAGACAAAGGAAATGTTATACCATTATCACAGTACATTCCAAAGCCAAATAAAGTTATCTCTCCTCTCCACCCATCCAGAGGCACTGACACATTCCACATGCAGGAGCAAGTGAAGCCACCACTGACCTTCCGGTCAAACATCTCCGCAGAGAATATGACGCTCCTCCCCCGCAGGTCCGGGAGCAGTCACTCCAGTCGCCCCAAGCATCCCAGTTGCCATCTTTGTCTTCATCTGAATGAGTGTTTCTTGAGGTCTAGATGTTAAAAACAAAACAAAACACACACACACAATAAATTTAGACAAATGTGGTAGAAATATCCCAAAGCTTCCCCAGTTATTCCAGAGTCATCTTTTTTTTTTTTTTTTTAATTGAGAGAGAGTTTCAATCTTGGTGCTATCTCAGCTCACTGCAACCTCCCCCTCCTGGGTTCAAGTAATTCTCCTGCTTCAGCCTCCTGAGTAACTGGGATTACAGGCGCCTGCCACCATACCCAACTAACTTTTGTATTTTTAGCAGAGACAGGGTTTTGCCATGTTGGCCAGGTTGATCTTGAACTCCTAACCTCAGGTGATCCACCCGCCTCAGCCTCCCAAATCCAGAGTCATCTTCTAAGCTCTTCACAAAGACCAATGCTACCGAAAAGTGCTTTGCTTTGGAATGATCGCATTAAAAAAAAAAAAAAAAGACAAGTTTATATGAAAATCAGTTGACACATACATGCCTTTCCATCTTAAGAAGGTTTTGTGGAGATGGCTTTTCAGCTCAGTATTATATCTGAAATTTTATCAGTCCTGAATTTAAATAAGTTGGCTAAATATCAATTATATTATTCTGTTTTCTAACTTACATAGCAGGGACCCCACTTGAGCCTAAACCCCGTCTACTAAAAATACAAAAATTAGCCGGGTGTGATGGTACGCATCTGTAATCCCAGCTACTCGGGAGGCTAAAGCAGGAGAATCACGTGAACCCAGGAGGCGGAGGTTGAAGTGAGCCAAGATTGCACCACTGCACTCCAGCCTGGGCAACAGAGCAAGACTCTGTCTCAGGAAAAAAAAAAAAAGAAGCGCTCATGAGTGAATGCTGGCTTGCTTGTGTGTCAGGCAGACGGGCGGTAACTCCCAAGAAACCTTGCATAAGGTTTTGTGGAACCTCCATTCATAGAAAACAAAGAAAACAAAGTCATACGAACATACTTGGCCAAGTCATGAAGGTTTCGAATCCAAGAAAATAGCAAAGAGTCAATTATGAGTACAGTTTGGTTTAACTGGTCTCCTAGACTTTCCACCAATGACTTAATTCAGAATACTACAGAGAAGAGGGGGAATTACAAGTAAAAAGTACATAGATAGATGTAGGTATAGATGTGAAAAGAAATGAAGCTTATTATTAAGTTACAAAACTTTATTAAGGGGCCTAAAATATACTTGAATAAATGAAGAAACAACCATAGCCCTGAATGAGTAGACTCAATACTGTAAAATGCTACTTCTCTCCAAGATTATCTATAAGTTTACAGCAAGTCCCATCAAAATCCCCAAAGAAACATTTTTTGAAACATAACAAATGATTCTAAAGTTCATATAGTGGCATAAATATCTTTAAGAGCCAAGCAAGGTTGGGCGTGGTGGCTCATGTCTATAATCCTAGCACTTTGGGAGGCTGAAGTAGGTAGATTTCCTGAGCTCAGGAGTTTGAGACCAGCCTGGGCAACATGGCAAAACCCCATCTCTACTAAAATACAAAAAACTAGCTGGGCGTGGTGTCACATGCCTGTAGTCTCAGGTACTCGGGAGGTTGAGGCACCAGTATTGCTTGAACCCGGGAGGCAGAGGTGACAGCTGAGATTGTGCTACTGCACTCCAGGCTGGGTGACAGAGCGAAACTCTGTCTCAAAAAAAAAAAAAGCTAAAAAGTTGTGAAAGAACATAGAAATACTATATGATCCAGCAATCCAACTTCTTGGTATTTATCCAAAAGAATTGAAATCAGGATTTCGCAAAGAGATGTTTGCAATAGCCAAGACAATGGAAGCAACCCAAATGTCCATCAATGGATGAATGGATAAACAACATGTGGTATACACACAATGAAATGCTATGGAGCCATTAAAAAGAAGGAAAGTCTATCACATGCCACAATATGGATGAATCTTGAGGACATTAGGCTATGTGAAACAAGCCACTCACAAAAGACAAATACTGCATGGTTCCACTTACATGAGGTATCTAACATAGACTGACTCATTGAAGCACAAAGTAGAATAGTGTTGCCAGGGACTGGGGTGATGAGGAAATGAAGAGTTACTGTTCAATGGGTATTAAGTTTCAACCATGCAAAATTAAAAAGTTCTAGAGATCCACTTTTCAACATTGTACTTATAATTAACAATACTATACCATATGCTTCAAAATTTATTAAAAGGGTAGATCTCAAGTTATGAGGTTTTTTTAAGGCAATTAAAAGAACTGTAAAAGAAGTAAAATGAGAGGAAAATTGTCTCAATTAAGAGTAGAGAATTGGCACAGCAATAAACAAATGGACATATTAAATTAAAAAAAAGAGTACAGAAACAGACCAAATATAAGGACATAGTATAGCGCCACAAATCAACATGACAAATGTTCTGTGGGCTTTTTGTTTGTTTGCTTTGTTTTTGTTTTTGTTTTTGAGATGGAGTCTTGCTTTGTCGCCCAGGCTGGAGTGCAGTGACGCAATCTCAGCTCACTGCCACCTCCGCCTCCTAGGTTCAAGCAATTCTCCTAGCCCAGATTCCCAAGTAGCTGGGACTACAGGCACATGCCACCACACCCGGCTAATTTTTTGTATTTTTAATAGAGACAGGGATTCAGCATATTAGCCAGGACAGTCTTGATCTCCTGACCTCATGATCCACCCGCCTCAGCCTCCCAAAGTCCTGGGATTACAGGCGTGAGCCACCGTGCCCGGCATGTTTTGTGTTTTTAAAAATCATAGATAACTTCTTCATAGAATATACCAAAATAAATTCCAGATCCATTAGAAATTTATGTTAAAATACTGAAACTATAAAGTATTAGAAATATTATAGATTAATAGATTAATCTTGGTATATACCTATACCAATAGTTGTATATAGGAAAGACTATCCTATATATAGCAATAAAAGTAGAAATTATAAAGGAAAAGACTGTAGGCTTAATTATATTAAAATAAAAACACATATCATTTTCTATCTCTTCTCTACAGATAAAGCTATAGGCATAGGCATATATATGCAAAACATACTAGTAAAAGAACGCGTACATAGACTGGAGGTATATAGGCTGGAAACATAGCAAATTAGCTCTAAGAACGGAGGAAGTAGGACTAGGAACGAATGTTGTTGGGAAAAGACAGGAAATGAACTTCAACTGAACGTTTAATTTTCCCTAGTTGCCCCCAGAATATGATAAATTGTTAAATGCCAGTTTTTTTACTATTTGAACTTTCATGGTTTTTGAAATTTCCATTTTAAAAATATTGGGGTGGGGAAAAAGACAATCATTAGATAATCATATTAAATCTATACCATTTTTCATACATGTAAACTTTGTACATGCATAGGGAGAAGAGTGAGAGGCTAATTAAAATGTTACAGTTGCTACCTCTACATGTGAGGGATTTGGGTGACTTTAACATATTTTTTTTTATTGCTGTTTCTCTGCATTTTGTAGTCTTTTCTTAATAAAACACATCATACCTTAATTAAAAACAAGGAAGCAAACAAACAAAAACCACATATTCTTGGTGTACAAAAAAGTTCAAGTCAGACAGAATTTAATAGGTAAGTTCTAAGCTGGAGAACAGCAAAGTTTATGAAAGAAACTGACATACTAATAAACTGCAGCATGTGACTGAACTAGATATTGCACAGGTTTCCTTAAGCCCTTAGGCAAGTTACCTCATCTAACCAAAAAAAAAAAAAAAAAAAAAAAAAAAATTAAATTAAAAGAGGGATCTGTGGAAAGGACCTTCAAAAGTGAAATGAAGAAATAATGACTGGAAGCAAAGAGGGGGTTTTCCAATAATTTTCACTCAAGTCTCACTGGTCAGCAGGCTTTATGGCTTCTTGCCAAGCTACCTATTTATAGCACAGTAAGCAGTCCTACTAGAGGCAATATTTCAGTAACAGTCAAGTGAAAGGAAAGGATAAATATCTGGTGACTGATCAAATCTGTCATCAGGAATAGGGGCTAATTAAACCCATACTATTTACTGTTCTAATTAGACCACTGTTCAGTTCAATTTTCTATAGTAAATGTCACCAAACATAACCGTGTCCTGTCTATAACATATTAAAAAAATAAAGTTTTAATTCACAAAAAATACAATAAGCAGTTTAATACATTCATCTGGACTTTTAGGTTGGGTAAGTCCAAATCATTTAGGTAAATGTTTAAAATATACACAGCTGAAATTGATTTTTCATTTTGTCACTCGATATACCGAAAGGTTGAATGTGAAAAGTTGAAAAACATCATCATATATATTTTTAAATGAAAGTTGAGAGTTTTTGCAATACCGTTTTAATTTGTTTTTATTCCCACTATCCCATCTGTTCAGTTCATAGTTAGAATCAGGTTTCCTTCCACAACTTCTCTACCTTAACTTACAAAAAAAAAAAAAAAAAAAATCTTGATTCTAAAATAACTAAAATAGGCATGTTATAGTGGAAGCATTTGGCTTCTCTGATTGGATAGGTAAGATATTTTTCCTTGAAGAAAGTAGAGCACGAATGGCACCTCAAGAGGGGTCCTTAAGTTTTTCTCCTCTCCTCAGCCAGGAAGATGGTTGGATTTTGTTTTGAAACCCCAATGCCGTCTCCAGCAGCCAGCCCTTTTGCCTTTTGATTGTTATTATTTCTCTGGAGAGTAATAGCAATAATATCCCAGATTTCCATCCAGTTATGCTCTCTTCCCTTTGATCCTAGCAGTGTAATGATAACACACACATTCAGAAATAACTCCACTGAAGCAGAATGAAGCACCACTTGGGCCACTGCTGAAGATGTATGTTTGTGTCATCTTCCTTGCAGTGAAACAGAACCTGCTTCCCTGGAGCTTCCATTCCTCTAGAGCAGTGGACAGAGTCTTGATCCTCTTCTACAGAAGAGCCCTTCTCAAGCTTTCTGAAAGTCTCCTAGTTCCTTCTATGTTCCCAGATCCTTTGCAACTGTGTTTTCTCTTGGCACACATCGAAATTTGCACATTTTAAGTCTTAAAATGTAGTGCCCAGAATACAACACTGAATCTAAGAACACAGACTATACATTGCACCTATGATCCAGGTTTCTTTAGATAAAACCTAAGTTTCCTTCTTCTCTCCCTCCCTCCAATCCTTCCTTTTTCAGCCAGCCCATTTGTTGGAATCTGCTCTGGAGACAGCGTCACATAATGGTTAAAAGCTGTTTGACTCTGAGTTTCTTAAACTTTCCAAAACTCATCTGTGAAATGGAGATGATAATCTTTACCCAAACAAGATTTAAATAAAATAACACATATAAAGTATAGGCAGCATCTCCACGAATGCAGTTGGTGAATATCTCAGTGAAGGTAAGCAATTTATTTTCTTCTTCAAACACAATGTCTTTTTCAAAACAATGATGGGAGAGCCAGCTTCTCTCCATTTGTACTTATGCAAGAGTTAACATTCATCACTACTGAATTTCCTCTTGTTTGTTTTGGCCCAGAATACCAGCCTGTTGAGATCTGTTTGAACCCTGATCCTGTCACCCTATCTATGAGCCACTGTGCTCAGCTCTGCAGCTTCCATGTCTTCACCCAAGTCCCTGATAAACGTGCGGGACATAGCTCTCTAATCTTACAGCATTCCATTAATGCATATTTCTGCTTTTTAAACTAGTAAGCCGACCATAATGCCAAGTAAGCAGCCAACTAATCAGACTTGGAATCTGTGAACACAGTTTAATGTTACAATAAAAATATGAAATAATACCAATTACCGTCATCAAATGTCAGGAGGCAGAAAGGTTTGTGGGGAGGGAAGAAATCAGCCACAAGAAGGAACTGGATCCGGCAGGGTGGAACCTGTATTCTTGGGCTGCATGGTGGTGGTAAGCCTCCTGAGAGAAGAGGTATATAGCAGCCCCAAATTGGTTAGCCCCAGTTCTGAAGGTTAATGACAATAAAATACAGCTGACTGATATCAGCTCAATCTTTGGCCTGATTGTAACCCAGGTGAATGTCTGTGTTTGTCAGTTGAGTATAGCTGCTGCTCCCAATTCCCCCTGTTCAAACATCTCTTTAGATTGTCTCAAGTAATCATTTAAATTCCATGTTGTTATTATTTTATATGGTAAGTTGTCATGTGGACCCAATCCAAGTTTGCGTCCATCAATATCATATCACTCTGTGACCCTGTCTGGGGCCAGAATCTGAGGCAGAGCATGGAAGAAGAAGACCTGAACAACTTTGTCCTACATAATTCAGGCACTGTTAATCATTATTAATGCACAGCATGAGTACTGCCTGCCAGTACTTTTCCTACCTTCTCTCTAACCTTCTCAACAAGTCCTTTAAGATAGATATCACTATCCCCATTTTGCAGGTGAACAACTGTGGCTTTGAGAACCATGTGTGTCCAAGGCTCACCTATAATTTCTTTTATTTATTTTTTGAGACAAAGTCTCACTCTGTCACCCAGGCTGGAGTGCAGTGGCACGATCTTGGCTCACTGCAACCTCCGCCTCCCAGGTTCAAGCGATTCTCCCACCTCAGCCTCTCAAGTGCTAGGATTACAGGCACGTGCCACCACACCCGGACGATTTTTGTATTTTAGTAGAGACAGGGTTTCACCATGTTGGCCAAGCTGGTATTGAACTCCTGACCTCAGGTGATCCACCGACGTAGGCCTCCCAAAGTACTGCGATTACAGGCATGAACCAGTACGCCCAGCCATCATCTATAATTTCTAATGTCATACAATGAACATGTATGATTTTATAATAAAACATCTAATAAAAGTTATTTTCTTCTTAAAGAAGGGGCCCAGGCAGAAGCTTTTTCTGTCTTACCCCAGACAAAGCCTGCTTTTTCCTTATGGACATCTGCGTGTTTTCCCCACTGATGCTCCACTTCCTTTCATGACCAGGAATCCAGTCAAATATAGCAGCCCAGCTATCATCACTCAGTTAGCATTTCGCCTCTTGGATCAAATACATCTGCTGCTGTGATCTGCTTGACCACAACATTCTTTCGATATCTCTATGAAGTCTTTTACTTTTTTCCCCCTCTATATTGCAAGCAGAGCTACACTTCTGCTTTTCAAAAGCATCTCATTTTATCTAGGTTCTTTCATGAGGAATTCACATTCCTGACTGATGTTCATGAACTCACATGCATTCGTTCATTTTCTCACACAAACTATAACAAGAGCTTGCTAAGTTCAAGGCTCCGTGCTCAGTGCCCTGGGAATACAAGTGTGGATCTGGTCCTCAAGTAGCTCACAAGTCAACAAGCATCAGGTGAGAGGGACAAGGGCTGTGGTGAGGCAATGGCAATCCTTGGTTGTCAAGAGCAACAGACACAAAGGGCCCAGAGGGAGGAGACCCTGAAACAGAAGCAATTTGTACCTTGGTTAGGAGAGCTGGGATAGACTTTGCACTGAACATACCAACCCTGCTGGAAGCACAGGCAGCACCTCATGTATCCCTATCACCTTCTTCCATATGATAGATTATATGTGAGTCCTTATTTTGTGCTCACCTCTGTTTTCTAATTGTGATAGAATTACAAACACTTTTTACTTTCTTCTTTTATGATCATCTATAATTTCTAATGTTATATGACAAACATATATAGTTTGCACAATAAAACACCCAATAAAAGTTCTTTTTTTAGGGAAAAGGAAAACACTAAAGGGAAAGCTACGAAAACACTTCCAAAGAAGCAATATGCACTTTGTGTTGTTTGGTTCAAACTATCAGGCTTAAAGATCTCTTAGGAAATCATATTTTCCTAAGTAAAGCTCTAGCTGGGGAATATGTTGGATGAAAAATTCCAAAAAAGATATTGTTTATTCATTATATAATAGGGCTGGTAAAAGTCAAAAATATTGTAGGAATAAGTATGTTCACCATCTCATAAAGACTCGAGTACTGCTTGCCTTTCTTGGATCCCCAGGCATAAATCAAATCATAAAATATTTTCGTGACAAGTTCTTAAATCTATGACTTATAATGAATAGTACAGTTCTACTAGTCTTGCTAAAATGTTAGTAATTAAACACAGATTTCACATATAAGGTCACTTATTGGAAATGCTATATTAACAGCTCCATATTAAAAACAACCCAAAATAAAATGAGTTCCACTGGGGTATTACTTCCCAGACATCAAATAAATGTTCATTCCACTGTTACCACAAAGGTTATTTAAGGAGATCTCAAATGACCCAGATTTAGTTAACAGTAAATACATTATTTCAGGTTAATACTACCTTAAGGTCTTTAACAAAAGAAATTTTAAAATATGAATTGGGTAAACGGCATAAAAATGTCACTCAAGCTGTCACACAGACTCAACAATTCAGTCTGACCAGGATATATTAAACACCCATATATCTACAGTTGTGTGCTAGGTACTATTCAGAAATGCTCCGTACCTTGTGTGTTTCACGTCTCCCTTCTCCAGTCCATTCTACCCTCTACTGCTCCAAAATTCATTATCCTGACAGTTGATGGCCTCTAGGATTTGGTTGACACATTCCTAGTCAATGTGCTCCTAATTATTTTACCACCTTTAAAGCCCTTCACTAATTCCTCAGGACATACATTCTGCCTCTTTAGGCTGTTTGTGCCCTCTCCTACCCTTTGTCCAGCTTCATCTCTGGTGGCTCCTGCTTATACCACATATGCTGAGCACACAACATTTTTCATTATTTCACAGACACTAACACACTTGCCAATCCTGCTTGGGAAGCATTTTTGAAACACGCTATTTACCAAGGTGGTGGACAGCGTACAGGGAAACCATGAAGCCTGTTGCCAGCCAGATTCTGTGGATCTGATGATTTTCATGATCTGCCTTGGCCCTGCAAGCTAGATGGGGCAAGGGCAGGCAGGGGCTGTGTATACAGGGCTGCCTGAGCAGAGCTAAGGCCTTCAGTTGAGAATCAGAGCCCATAGCAACCCACAAAGAGAGCTGGGGAAATAAACACACTTCTGTCCTCCCTCTCTCCAATCCCCCTGCAGTGCTTGTTATTGGCCAAACCCAACCAAGAGCCAGAGGGCAAGGGAGACCATTGATGCTGTCCATACAAGCCAGCTTCCCAGTGGGTGGAGCGCGGGGCAGGGAAGGGTGGAAAGTGGATCTGGAGGGCAAAGAGAAGCTTTCCAGCACAGTAATTTATTGACTCACTGGAATATTTTTAAGCAGAGGAGTGACTTAGGCAGATTGTATTTTGGAAAACTTACTCTGGCAGGAGTATGGGGAAGGATTGAGGGAGTAAAGCATCACATCAGACAGCACAGCTAGAAGGCCACTGACATGCAAGAGATAAGAGACTAGACTAGATTTACCAGTGTCTGGAGGAGGAGAGCATAGATGCAAAGTTCAAAGGTGCTAGAATCAATAGGTGCTGGCAGCTGACCAGACACAGGAAGAAAGGAGATGCTAGAATGACTCCCAGGTTTCTGTATTAAATGATTTGTGGCAAATGTCAATTTTATCCAGGCTTCCCAAGCATCCTCAAGCCCACCCTTGAGGTAGGATTCTCAGCACCTGTATGTACAGAATATGAGCAGTTTACCTGATAATGGTTAAGATAAAGGGGGCAAGCTGTTGGTCTCTGGGAAGAATCTGGCCTTGCAGGTCCAATTTTTTAAACAATGATTGTATACTCTGCCAAACGAGGCCCTAAAAATAATTATTTGTTAAGGTTTAAATATATGAAGATTTCACATAAAAATGTAGATGTCTGAGGCCTAGAGTGAGACCCTGTCTCAAAAAAAAAAAAAAAAAAAAAAAATCTAGATTTCTGACCTCAGGAAAATAAAAGAGGAAAATAAAATAAAATTCGCATCACAGCATGGCAATAATTAAAACTAAGTGTGGCCATCCCATTTTTGAAGGGCATGTGGCCTCTAATATGCCCAGTCCCCATCCAGCCACTGTGAGGATTGATATTATCTTCCTGGCCTCTGTAGATCAAACTGGGAGCTTGTTGGTGACAAATGACTGTCAGCTTGAAAGTAAATCAAGTCCGGGTGCGGTGGCTCATGCCTGTAATCCCAACACTTCAGGGGGCTGAGGTGGGTGGATCACTTGAGGTCAAGAATTCGAGACCAGCCTAGCCAACATGGTGAAACCCCATCTCTACTAAAAAAATACAAAAATTAGTCAAGCGTGGTGGTGTGCACCTGTAGTCCCAGTTACTCAGAAGGCTGAGGCACGAGAATCACTTGAACCTGGGAGACAGAGGCTTCAATGAGCTGAGACAGCATCACTGCACTCCAGCCTGGGTGACAGAGTGAGACTCCATCTCAAAAAAAAAAGTAAATCAAAAGACACGTATATTTATAACTAAGATTCTTCACAGTATTGCTATAGAACATTTTTATTTTCCAGAAGTAAGAAACATACATACAACATGTAGCTTAAAAATAAAACAAAGGGCATTTGGTTGTTGCTATGGTCTGAATGTGTCCCTGGAAATTTATACGTTGCAAGTTGATCACCAGCGTGATAGTATTAAGAGGTGAGGCCTTTAGGAGGTGATTAAGTAATGAGGGTGGAGCCCTTAGGGCCCTTATAAGGAGCTTGAGAGATTTAGTTCCCTCTCTTCTGCCCTTCCACCACGTGAGGACACAGCATTCATGCTTTCTAGAGGACATGACAACAAGGCACCATCTTGGAAGCAGAGAGAACAGTCCTCACCAGACACCAAACCTGCCAGTGCCTTGAACTCAGACTTTCCAGCCTCCAGAACGTGAGAGAATACATTTTTGTTCTTTACAAATTACCCAGTCTCAGGTATTTCATTATAGCAGCACAAATTGACTAGTTGTCTTTACTGCACGCTAAGATCAGAGTGTGTCCTCAGAAGAAGAATATAAGTCATTCCATGATGCCCAGTGTCTAAACTCTCACTCCCTTTCTACATGTGGACTTTGCAGTATTTCAGACATAAGATATTAGTGTATTTAATAATCATATTCTGGCTAGATGTGGTGGCTCATGCCTGTGGTCCCAGTTACTCAGGAGGCTGAGGCAGGAGAATCTATTGAACCCAGGAGGTGGAGGTTGTAGTGAGCCGAGATCACGCCACTGCACTCCAGCCTGGTGACAGAGTGAGACTCCGTCTCAAAAAAAAAAAAAAAAAATCATATTCTGGAAGGTACCTATGCTAGCACTAACACACAGGAAACCATGAGCCCTGCAGGAGACCATTTAAGGAATCACATGGGCCACATCTCCAGTGACAACTCCCATACAAACCAATATCATGCGTGACAATATCTAGGTTATTTTTCCCTATTAATGCAATCAGTGTTCATACCTACCAGACAAGTAACTTGTTCTTTTCTTTTCTAAGAATCATAATCAGGTCCTCTCAGATTGCAGCAGGAGACATGCAACATTCAAATACAATGAGAGCTTTGTTTCATATTGACTTTATTTTTGTTAAAAATAAATTCTTAAACATAAAGATACTTTACATGATGGAAGATTTAACAGGATATTATCTATGCTCTTGGGTTAGTTATCATGAAGCATATGTAACACAACATCAGGTAAGATTGAAAAGAGATAACTGTAGGTTGCCAAATTTAAAAGTCTGATGGAGAGGAATGGTGGGCTAGATAATATAGATCAACCATGCCATTGAGGACAACTACAAAAGCAAAAATGTCCTCCAGGAAATTAAAGTAAAATAAAGAGATTGTCAGACAAAAAGAGAATTCATCTTCAGCAGACCAGTCTCAAAGAAAATATTAAACGGTGTTTTTAAGATTAAAGGAAGCTTGGAGATGATGAAAGAAATGAAGAGCAAAAATAAGAATGGTAAACCTGTGGGTAAATTAAAAGAAGAGCAACTGTATAAAACAGCAATTGTAATGGATTGTGGAGTTTTAAATATTTATATGGAATTAACATATCTGACAATGACAGCCTATGAGTCAGAAGAGAGATAAATGGCCTTAAAGTATCCTAAGGTCCTCGTATCCATCCGTGAAGAAGATAAAAGAATTAATTAATATTCGACTTTGATAAGTCAAGGATAGATGCTTTAAGCTCTAGAGTTACCACTAAAAAAACCAGAAAAGAGTGTATGAATTCCAAATTAATGTATATGGGGAAAGATATAATAAGAAAACACATTCAATCCAAAAGAAGGCAAAAATGAAGAGAAAAAGGAATGTAGACAGATGGATAAATTTTAAAAGCTCATGGTAAAATGGAAGATTTAAATGCAAATATATCAATTATATCAATTACATTAAACCCAAATAGAATAAATCACCAATTAAAAGACAGATTGTCAGGATAAAATTTAAAAATTCAGTTATATTCTGTTTAAAAGAGACATTCCTTACATATAATGACCAGAAAGATTAAAAATAAAAGATTGAAAAAAATATATACCATAAGACTAGACAAAGTAGACTTTAAGACAGAGAGATGCTACATACTGTTGGAAGTTTGATTTCACTAGGATGGAACAAATTCTAAAGTGGATGTACCTAACAACATAACCGCAAAACATATAAAGCAAAAACTGACAGACTGTAAAAAGAAATAGAAAAATCCATAATGATGGTGGGAGGTTTTAACACAACTAGCATTAATTTATCAAGCAAGTGAAAAAAATCAATAATGATATAGAATATGGAAACAATTAAATTACAAATTGAAACTATGTAACTATAGAAAGCTATAACTAACCATCTCAGAATATATATTTTTTGTATTTATGAAATGTTTATAAACATTTATCATGATCTGGGCCATATAGAAAAATCTCAAAAATTCAAAGGATTGAAATAATTCAAGTTTTTTTCTCTGACAACAAAGCAAAAAAGCAAGTTTAAAACTAGAAAATGTCCAAACACATTCCATAGGTTAAGAAATAAATCACAATGAAAATTAGAAAATACTCTTAATGAATGAAGATGAATATATTACATACCAAAACTTGAGTAAAGCAGCTAAAGCTATGCTTGGAAGGGGATCTGTAGTTTTAAATGCACATATTTGAAAAGAAGAAAGATGAAAAAATCAATGATCTTAAACTATTTCAAGACATAGAAAAATGACAACACATACAACTCAAAGAAAGTAGAAGAAAGAAAATAATAAGGATGAGAAGAGCAATTATGAAATGGAAAACAAAAATATAAGCAAGAGGATCAACAAATAAAAAAAGACTAATAAAATTAAATTCCTTGGCAAGACTATGAAAGAATAAGACAGAGAAAAGTCCCTAAAAATGAATTTTAAGAATGAAATCACTGCAGATTCCACAGGCCCTAAAATGATAAGAGGATGAAAAACATCTTTATGTTAATATATTTCAAAATTTAGATGTAGGCCGAGCTCCCTTGCCCTAAGGCAGGACAAACTCTTCTGAGTAATTTACCCTCCAGAGCTGCCACGGGATAGTCAATGGCTGAGATTCACCTCAAATCCCATCTTTGCTGTGCTCCTTCCTGTCTTTCACTTCCCTCATTTCCTTTTTGGGTTCTACTGGAATAAATCACTTGGATACCAATCTTCATCTCAGATCTTCTTCTTAGAACCCAACCCAAGAAACTTATTAAACTATGTGCATGTCAAAACATCGATTTAAAAAAATATTGTTGGCCAGGTGCAGTGGCTCATGCCTGTAATCCCAGCACTTTGGGAGGGCAAGGTGGGTGGATCGCGAGGTCAGGAGATCGAGACCATCCTGGCTAACCTGGTGAAACCCCATCTCTACTAAAAATACAAAAAATTAGCTGGGCGTGGTGGGCAGGTGCCTGTAGTCCCAGCTACTCAGGAGGCTGAGGCAGGAGAATGGCATAAATCTAGGAGGCGGAGGTTGCAGTGAGCAGAGGTCATGCCACTGCACTCCAGCCTGGGTGACACAGTGAGACTCCATCTCAAAAACAAAAAAAATACTGCCATTCAAAAATGATAAAATATTAACATGAGTTACTTCTGGGTGTGGGTACACATGAGTTTATTATACTAGTCTCTGAACTTTTCTATTTCTCTATTTTTCTAATTAAAACAAAAAAAGGAAAAATGTGGATCAGAAGAATTTCTGAGATGTTCAAGCAGTGAAAACAAGTAACCTGCAAGAGGAAAGGTCTGCCTTCTCCACAACAACATCTAATGCCAGAACACAAAGAAGCAGTGCCTACAAAATCCCACAAGAAAAAAAATCACCCAAGAATATTAAAACTACCTAAGCTCTATTCAAGAATAAAAGCACCTCATCAATATTAAAACCTTTGTGCACGAGAGGACACTATTAGCAGAGTGAAAAGGTAATCCACAGAATGGGAAAAATATTTGAAAATAATATATCTGACAAGAGGTTAATCTCCAGAACATATAATGAACTCTTACAATTCAGCAACAACGAAAAAAGAAATAGCCCAGTTAAAAATTGGGCAAAAGACATGAATAGATATTTATCCAAAGAAGATATATAAAAAGTCAATAAGCAGATGAAAAGGTGTTCAACATCACTAATCATTAGGGAAATGCAAATGAAATACCACTTTATACCCATTAGGGAAACATAAATGAGATACCACTTCATACCCATTAGGATGACTATTATAAAACAAACAGGAAAAAAGTTAACTGTTAGTGAGTGATATGGTTTGGCTGTGTCCCCAACCAAATCTTGAATTGTAGCTCCCATAATTCTCATTCTATTGTGGGAGGGAACAGGTGGAAGGTAATTTAATCATAAGGGCAGGTCTTTCTTGGGCTGTTCTCATGATAGTGAATAAGTCTCACAACATCTGACAGTTTTATAAAGGGGAGTTTCCCTGCACACATTCTCTCTTTGCTTGCCACCATGTAAGATGTCCCTTTGCTCTTCCTTCCACTTCCACCATGATTGTAAGGCCTCCCTAGCAATGTGGAACTGTGAGTCAATTGAACCTTTTTCTTCATAAACTACTCAGTCTTGGGTATGCCTTTATCAGCAGCATTAAAATGGACTAATACAGTAAATTGGTACTGATAGAGGGGGACGTTCTGCTATAAAGATACCTGAAAATGTGGATGCGACTTTGGAACTGGGTAATAGGCAGAGGTTGGAACAGTTTGGAGGGCTCAGAAGAAGACAGGATAGTTTGGAACTTCCTAGAGACTTGTTGAATGGCTTTAACCAAAATGCTGATAATGATATGGACAATGAAATTCAGGCTGATGTGGTCTCACAGAGATGAGGAACTTGTCAGGAACTAGAGCAAAGGTGACTCTTGCTATGCTTTAGCAAAGAGACTGGCAGCATTTTGCACCTGCCCTATAGATTTGTGGAATTTTGAACTTGGGGGAGATGACTTACGGTATCTGGTGGAAGAAATTTCTAAGCAGCAAGGCATTCAAGAGGTTACTTGGGTGCTGTTAAAAGCATTCAGTTTTAAAATGGAAACAGAGCATAAAAGTTCAGAAAATTTGCAGCCTGAGATGTGATAGAAAAGACAAACCCATTTACTGAGGAAAAATTGAAGCCAGCTGCAGAAATTTGCATAAATAACAAGGAGCCAAATGTTAATCACCAAGACAATGGAGAAAACGTCTCCAAGGAATGTCACAGACCTTTGCAGCAGCACCTCCTGTCACAGGCACAGAGGCTTAGGAGGAAAAAATGGTTTCATGGGCCAGGGCCCAGGGCCCCCCTGCTGTGTGCAGTATAGGGACTTGGTGCCCTGCATCTCAGCCACTCCAGGTGTGGCTAAAAGGGGCCAAGGTACAACTCAGGCCATGGCTTCAGAGGGTGGAAGCCCCAAGCCTTGGCAGCTGCCACATGGTGTTGAGCCTGTGGGTGCAGAGAAGTCAAGAATTGAGCTTTGGGAACCTCCACCTAGATTTCAGAGGATGTACGGAAAAGCTGGATGTCCATGCAAAAGTTTGCTGCAGAGAGAGCCCTCATGGAGAACCTCTGCTAGGGCAGTGAAGAAGGGAAATTTGGGGTGTGGGCCCCACACAGAGTCACCACTGGGGTGCTGCCTAGTGGAGTTGTGAGAAGAGGGCCACCTTCTTCCAGACCCCAGAATGGTAGATCCACTGACCGCCTGCACCGTGTGCCTGGAAAAGCTGCAAACACTCAATGCCAGCCTGTGAAAGCAGCCAGGAGAGGGGCTATACCCTGCAAATCCACAGGGACAGAACTGCCTGAGGCCACGGAAGCCCACATCTTACATCGGTGTGACCTGGATGTGAGAGATGGAGTCAAAGGAGATCATTTTGGAGCTTTAAGATTTGACTGCCCCACTGGGTTTCAGACTCATATGGGGCCTGTAGCCACTTTGTTTTGGCCAATTTCTCCCATTTGGAATGGTGTATTTACCCAATTCCTGTACCCCCATTGTATTTTGGGAGTAACTAACTTGCTTTTGATTTTACAGGCTCATAGGCAGAAGGGACTTGCCTTGTCTCAGATGAGACTTTAGACTGTAGAATTTTGAGTTAATGCTGAAATGAGTTAAGACTTGGGGACTGTTGGGAAGGCATGGTTGGTTTTGAAATGTGAGAACATGAGATTTGGGAGGGGCCAGGGGTGAAATGATATGGTTTGGCTGTGTCCCCACCCAAATCTCAAATTGCAGCTCCCATAATTCCCACATGTCATTGGAAGGATACACGGGGAGGTAATTTAATCATGAGGGCAAGTCTTTCTTTTGCTGTTCTCATTATAGTGAATAAGTCTCACAACATCTGATAGTTTTATGAAGGGGAGTTCCTCTGCACAAATAATATCTTTGCTGGCCACCATGTAAGATGTCCCTTTGCTCTTCCTTTGTCTTCTGCCATGAGTATGAGGCCTCCCCAGACATATGGAACTGTGAACCGATTAAACCTCTTTCCTTTATAAATTACCCAGTCTTGGGTATGTCTTTTTCAGCAGTGTGAAAACAGACTAATACAGTGAGGATGTGAAGAAATTAGAACATGTGTTCATTGCTGGTGGGAATGTAAAATGGTGCAGCCACTGTGGAAAACATTATGGTAGTTCCTCAAAAAGTCTGATGTACTACTATATGATCCAGCAATTCCACTGCTGTGTACGTACCCAAAAGAATTGAAAGCAGGGGCCAGACGCAGTGGCTCACGCCTGTAATCCCAGTACTTTGGGAGGCCAAGGCAGGTGAATCACCTAAGGTCAGGAGTTCGAGAGCAGCCTGGTCAATATGGTAAAACCCTGTCTCCACTAAAAATACAAAAATTAGCCAGATGTGGTGGCGGGCACCCATAGTCCCAGCTACTCAGGAGGCTGAGGCATGAGAATCAGTTGAACCTGGAAGGCAGAGGTTGCAGTGAGCTGAGATCATGCCACTGCACTCCAGCCTGGGCAACAGAGTAAGAATGTCTCAAACAAAAAAAATTGAAAGCAGGGACTCAAACAAATGTTTGTACCACTTTGTTGATAACAGCAGTATTCATAAAATCCTAAGGGGGAAGACAATCCAAATGTTCACTGACAAATAAGTAGAGAAGCAAAATATGGTATATACATGCAGTGGAATATTATTTAGCTGGAGAAAAGAATGAAATTTGGGCACAGGCTACAACATGGATGAACTTTAAAGACATTATGCTAAGTGAAATAAGTCAAACACAAAAGGATAAATATTGTATGATTCCACTTATGGAGTGCCTAGGGTAATCAAATTCATAGAGATAGAAAGTAGAATGGTGGTTGCCAGGGACTGGGGGAGGAGAGAATAGGGGGTTATTATTTAATGGGTATAGTAGGTTCAGTTTTGCAAGAGGAAATAAAGTTCTAAAGATGGATGGTGGTGATGGTTGCACAACAATGTGAATGTACTTGATGCCACTAAACTGTACACTTAAAAATGGTTACAATGGTAAATGTTAAACAATATATACTTTACCACAATAATTTTTTTAAAGAGTACAGGCAACACCAAGGTGTTCAAATGTTAAAAAAAAAATTGAGGAGCAAGATGGCTGAATAGGAACAGCTCCAGTCTCCAACTCCCAGCGCGAGCGACACAGAAGACCGGTGATTTCTGCATTTTCAACTGAGGTACTGGGTTCATCTCACTAGGGAGTGCCGGACAACCGGTGCTGGTCAGCGGCTGCAGCCCGACCAGCGAGAGCTGAAGCAGGGCGAGGCATCGCCTCACCTGGGAAGCGCAAGGGGGAAGGGAAT
>NW_012101522.1:365808-366661 GCF_000951045.1 Mandrillus leucophaeus | reverse complement strand
CATGTGCACAACGTGCAGGTTTGTTACATATGTATACATGTGCCATGTTGGTGTGCTGCACCCATTAACTAATCATTTACATTAGGTATATCTCCTAATGCTATCCCTCCCCCTTCCCCCCACCTCACGACAGGCCCCAGTGTGTTCTCTTTCCTGTGTCTAAGTGTTCTCATTGCTCAATTCCCACCTGTGAGTGAGAACATGTGGTGTTTGTTTTTTTGTCCTTGCAATAGTTTGCTGAGAATGATGGTTTCCAGCTTCATCCATGTCCCTCCAAAGGATTATCAATCATGCTGCTATAAAGATACCTGCATATGTATGTTTATTGCGGCACTATTCACAATAGCAAAGACTTGGAACCAACCCAAAGGTCCATCAATGATAGACTGGATTAAGAAAATGTGGCACATGTACACCATGGAATACTATGCAGCCATAAAAAAGGATGATACTGGTTTTTTTTTTAAGCTGAAAGGGATAAATGTAGCTCATGTAAAGAAACCTAGTAGAATAATAAGAGTTGGCAAAATCTCTACAGGTAAAACTCTATTTTTGCAATCCTAAAATTGCATTCTTCTACATAAAGGAGAGTTGAGATAAAATATGAAAAATGTCCATATTTGAACTATGTAATTCCACAGAAGAATATCTGTGATGTTGGGAGGTTACCTAACATAGTAGCTAAGAAGAATGATGGTTATGCCAGAGATGGCTGGATTTACAACTTGGCTTTGCTATTTACTATTTGTGTGACGTTGGTATAGTTATTTGACTTTCTGTGATAGTTAAAATGAATAAATAAATATTCCTAGTAAGTAGATATCTGCACATCACTTATATGACTACACATACA